>NC_133399.1:75030169-75333199 GCF_047511655.1 Castor canadensis | reverse complement strand
ACACAATTCTATGCAGTAAATTGAACAATGTTTGCAATATGCCATTATAAGATAGTAGGGACTGCTTAATTTGATGAGAACAAATACATACATCTAATTTTTTTTTTTTAAGTAACTGAACAGAAATTCCCCTGGAATTTTTTCTTTGTTTTCAAGAATAACTCATAAGGCTGGAGGCATGGCTCAAGTAGTGGAACACCTGCCTAGAAAGTAAAAGGCCCTAAAAAAAAAGAAAAAAAGAGTAACTCACAAATGCATTCTCTCAGGGAATTACCCCTTTAGGCTTTCACTTCCAAAGCTGCTGTTCCTCTAAGAGAGCACTTTCTGCTCAGGGTAGTGTCCCTTAAGAATGTAAACCCTATGATATCAAAGTTTGAGCCACGATGGGTTTCTTTTTCTTTTTTTGGTGGTACTGGGGTTTGAACTCAGGGCCTCCCACTTGCTAGGCAGGCACTCTACCACTTGAGCCATTCCACCAGCTCCCAAACAGATTTTGATCTTCTAGTGAGACCACTCTTCATCTTCCCTTTTTTTAGTTAAAAGTATTTAATAAATCATCAAAGTTCATGCATTAGTTTTTAATTTAAAAAATAATACTTTAAAATATTGCTCTAAAGGAAAAATACTTAGTAAATTAGAAATACATGTCAAGGTTGGCAAAACCCTTTGGTAGCTGTGGTTTAGAAAAAAAGAAGCCTTGTGACAACTAGCTTGGAAAAATATGCTACAATAAAAAGCCATATAAACTTTCCTCCACAAGTCTATTTTAAGTAGATTTCTCTAAATTAATGTTTTCTCAGGTGCACTCTTTCATTTAATACTAATTGAAAAATCTTGGGAGGTAGTGAAAAACAAAGTAGATCCTTGGTATCTACAGGTTTATGGTTCCAAAGAGACGTCATTGAGGAAAACCCACACTCGTTCAGCATGCATAGAGCTCACCACTGTACTGCACATGTTTGGATCATTTTTTGTCTACTCAACTTGTGTTCAAGACATGCTGCCTTTCAACAAATCTCAAATTTTCACTTCATTTAAGCACATTCACTTTTGCCTTGCTTTGGGACAGCATCTGCTTTTGGGGAGGCAGATTTTCACAATATTAAGGGCAGGGAAACATCCAGAAGATCACACAATGATCTGAAAACAACTGAAGAGCCAGGCCCCTGTGACTCACGGTACTGTGAGATTGGCTGAGAGCATCTTCATATCAACAGATCTCCATAACGTGTGGTGGGGGTGAATATTTTTAATGGAATTTCTTTTGATATTTTTAAATTTTTTTGAAAGTGCTTAGATAAACCACGAGTAATAGAGTCCAGTATAAGGTAGGCTTACTGTACAGAGTCCTACGCTCTATACAGATTGGATTAATTGAGTGTCTAGGGCTATCTGGAATTCATGGCAATTTGCAATTTCAGTAAGCTCCCCAGTGGATAATAACAGATTTTCAAGAGTAGACCCATTGTCCCCAAAAAGACAATCACACAAGTGTGAAAAATTAGTCACTGCAGTATTACTGACAGCAATGCAAATTTTCTTACTGTTAGGTCCCTGGCATCCTTGGGGCAGGCGGAAGTTCCCGAGGCTAACACCGAAAACAACCCTGCATGTTTCTCTGCTTGAAAAACACCTCAGGAACTTCCAGTTATTCAGCTAGCCAGGCATGTCTATCTGCTCCATCTGGTGATCACAGATAATCGGAGACCAAAGACTTTCTCCCTCCGCCATGGCTTGGCCCCTCCTATAAAGCCCACTACCCATTTCAGCCAAGCCACTGCACTCTGAACCTGAAAGAGTGACAGCCCTGAGGTCTGGTTCCTAATAAATCTTTCTTTTCCACACTTGGCGTGGTCTTTATTCGGCAGTTCCTTATACTTACCATCTACCTGCTTAACAAAATGACATCAGTTTTAACAACACCTAGAAAATATTCTTATTAAAATGTTTTTTATGAATCCAACATTGAGGAAACTATTAGACAAATGCAGATTTAGGGATCCCTACAGGGCAAATGCCTCAATTCTTTAAAAAATGGCAATGTCATGAAAAAAAGAAAAGACTAATAGTAATGTAAATTTTTCCTGTCCATAGAAATGCAAGTTTTGTCCCCTGGAATGCAGTTAATGGGTATGAACCATTTCTGCCAGTTTCTACAATTATGTATCTGTTTGTAATTTCCTTCCTTATTTAACATACATTTACAGTACTCCAAATTCTCCTTTGAACTGCTAGTAATATCTTACAAGTTACACTTCCTTCATAAATTAATAAGTTAAACAAAAATCTCCTGTGCTTGTTTTCTATTTGTATTAGAATCGTGATTATATTCTAAAATTTATCCTTTGACAGTTATTAAAATAAGCATATAAAGGTTTATTTAAAAACAAAAATAGAATATTGTACAAAAATTTGAAATACTCTAAGTATGCTTATAGTTTTCCTTTTTTTTACTGTTTTTTTATAGTTTTTCCTTTTTCCAAAAAATAAGTTTTCACTGCAATATATACACAAATGCACATTCATGTATGGCTATGATATAAAATAAGGGTCATGATAACTTAAATATAAAATAAAATATGTATTATATAAAATAAAATAAATCAAGAGCTTTAAATTACCTATAACGGACTGCTATGACCAACCCAAAGCCAGAGTCCCTTAAACAGAAAACATTCATATGTAGATTTGGGAGAAGAAGGGACAACACTTAAGGACAAAGCTCACTAAATGCTCCTCCTCATGACTAGCACAATGACAAACTCTTGGTTACCCAAGTCTACTAAGGAACTAAACTAGGAACAGAAAGAAAGCCAGGCACTATCTCTGCAAGTTATGTAACTAACTTCTGCTTTTTCATACATTGAGAAAATTATCCTAAAGACCTATTGAAAGGTCTAGAGGCAAACAGTGAAAGTGGAGTTTTAGGAAGAAGAAATAATAAGAAATTGGAGGAAGGAGATGCTGGAGGCCAAACAGCCATAGCAATATTTCAAATGGAGATGTTTAGGTAAAAATTAAGACAGCAATGATTAATGACAAGCTGTATTATTTTAAAAAATTTTTAGCTTTGATGCCAAAGATTGAATGGGTTAGCATAGTTCTCAATCTCTAAATTTGATGAAAATTTCAGTATCAATCAATCATTTTAAATGGGCCAAGAGTAGACCGCTAAAGAAATTTTTGACTTATTTTCTGTGATTGGCTAGAAATAACAATTATTTAGGCAAATAAAAAAGAAAGGTAGTATCTAGATACAAAGCCCAAGTAAAACAATAAATATCAATTAAGACAGTAATCAAATTCCTTTGTGGAAATTTTTTTGTGTGTATGTGTGTGGGGGACTAAGGTTTGAACTCAGGGCTTTGCATTTGCCAAAACAAGCACTTTACCACTAGAGCTACACCTCCAGTCCATTTTGCTCTGATTGTTTTTTGGGAATAAGGTCTATCTGCCGAGGTTGGCCTCAAACCTGGAGTTCAGCCACTCAAGTAGCTAGGATTACAGGCATGAACCACCAGTGTCCAGAGTGAAAATAAATTAAAACCACTTTGTAGGAAATCTGTGACAAAAGAAAGTATATAAACTGCCTCAAAATGTAATCTGTAACATCTTGGTATTTCCTTGAGTGAATGAAAATGAGTGGGATATGTTAGTAAAGATACAGGATAGGTGTAAAACCCAAAACATGAAAGTGTTTGATGTTCCCACTCCAAAGGAACTAATACAGAAACCTTAAAACAACAGGTTATCACTAGCAGGGGATCAGGAACCAATGTAAAGATCAGTTAGAGTTGAATCAACATGGGTTGTAACACATGGGTACATGAGAGCAATAGTAGGAATCTTTCTGTATAGCTATCCTTAACTCAACTAGCAAAAATGCTTTGTCTTTCTTATTATGCTTATGTCTTTTCTTCAACAAAATCAGTCACAAGGGCAGAACAGGACCTGCTTGAAACTGAGGAGGGGGGGGGGAAGGGTGGGGGAGGGAGCCAGGGTGGAGAAATGACCCAAACAATGTATGCACATGTGAATAAATGAACAACAAAAAATAAATAAAAGTGAATAATGAAAAAATAAATAAAAAATAAAAAGTATGTGTCAAAGAGAAAAAAAGTTCTAAAATGAATATGGTCTTGAATAATAATCAGAAGTCAGGAAAATATTCCAAAGAAAACAGCAAAATGTCTGGGAGGGTGTGATAAAACAGTTGTATGATCATGGGGGTCCTTCTGCCCCACCTCCTGCTCCCTCTCCAGGAAGAACTAGAAGAATTGCTTTGACTTGAAAATGTCCTGATAGGTGAGTCTAAAACTCTTCCTTTTCAAGGCATATTGGAGAATAAGCAAATAAGAGGAATGGTTAAAAACAGAGACAATTAATTAATTAATATTTTCAATCCCAAGTCATTTTATTGAGGTAGAGGTTTGAAGGTGGGGAAGGGCCAAAAAAGGACCCAAGAGGACAATGAGATCGGATGTCCCTTGGTCCCAAGTAGGGAGGGATCTCCTTCCCCTCCTTGCTGCAGAAAGCAAAACAGAGACACTTTAAAGAGGTTAATAAAGTGCTAGAAGCCAAATTCATCCGTGATGCTTTTGCCTGTGAGTGAATAGCTCTGTCACTGGTTATAATAGTGAAAATCAGTGCTCTGAAAAACAGGCAGCTTCTGAAGTATTTCTTGAAAGGAAAGCTTACAAGGCACTATAAGTTTGGTTTCCTTTTATGGCCATCTTTTTATTACTTTGAAAAGTTCAGTTATGTCCATTTTTATTCAAATAATTACTATGGGAAAACTGAACTAAGTAGCTATTACTGAAAAGACTCCTGCTTTTTAAGTTTGTCTTACAGAGAGTTCTTATCCAATTTCTTCTTAGATTTAAAAATTGGTTTACAAAACTGCATAGCAATTTTAAAATAAAAATATTCTATTCTTTTTGTTTATACAAATACACATACACATGTTATAAACTGTCTGCTCTACACTTCGCATTTTCACCTAATAAGGTGTTGTGGAGTTCCCCACCATTAGTCCCTTCACAAAATCCTTACCCTTTATAAAAGGACTTCTCATGTCTCTTTATGGACATTTAGCTTTATACACTCTCTCCCATGAAGCACAAAATTCTGACTTTTCAAGTTATATTATACAGAGATCACACAGAAAAGAGATTTAAACATGCTAAATATCTTCATGGATGGAAAATTTTCTTAGTTAAATATACAAAATTTTTGTTCAGAAAAGCTGTCATTTCTATTCAAAAGGGTATCATAAATTTTGTTACAAATCCTGTGTAATACAAATTAATTTTTTCAGTGGTGGAGTGGCTCAAGTGGCAGGGTGCCTACCTGGTGAGCGTGAGGCCCTCAGATAAAGTCTCAGTGCTGCCAAAAAAAACCAACAAAACAAAACAAAAAAACCTAATGTAATGGGGAACTTTGAATCTGGAATCAGGAAGAAAAAAAGTACAAATTAATTTTTTCAAAGTAAGTTCAAGACAGAATGAAACAAGAAATACTTTGCTCCAAATACAAACATAAAAGAATTTTCAAAATAATTTTTATAAGGCAAATTAATTAGAATCTCCAATTGAAATCATGTTTTAATTAGAGGGTTTTGTTTCTTCCAAACCATTCTTTTTCTGTGACTACTCACTGTAGCAGAAAATACATCAAATATTTGTCAATTAAGTTTGATTATCTGCTCAGAATAAGCTTGTATGTATTTCTCTAGATTTCACAAAATTAAAAAGTGTTTACTCAAAAAAAATTGTATCTTTCTTCAGAATTTCAAATTAGATGAGGAAAACATAAAGTGGAACTCAATTGATAAGCTTTGTTACAAGGTTGAAAGATTGAAAGTTTATTATATTCAATGAATATCATAATAAAACCACCCAAATATTATTAATTTTTTTTAAGTTTCTATACATTAAAATGTATACATACATATCACATTCAATTTGTGGATTTTAAATATTAATATTCATTTTCTCTACATGAATATTCAAATATGTAAGTATTTACATAAAATATTTTTAGCTGTCTTTAGATCAAAGATTGCAGTGATTTTGTTTGTAGAATTGTGTTTATATGTACTTATTTTCTTATACAAGGATAGATATTTTAAAAGATGTCATTAAAAATACCTCCCACCCCACCGGTTTAAATAAAATATGAAACTTTATTTCTCTCTTCTTCAATTCAATGTAAACAGTCCAGATTACAATGGTAACTTGACTCCATGTGGTCACTCAGGGATACAGAATTCTTTTTTTGTTGTTGTTGTCATCATCTACCTGGCTAGGGCTTATTAGTCAGGGTTCTCCAGAGAAACACATAGTTCTGTTTAAGATTTGTAGGGATGAATACTAAAGGATATTTATTATAGGAATTGACTTGTGACATAACAGAGTCTGAGAAGTCCCATGACTTGCCTTAGGCAAGCTGCAGAGTCAGGAAAGCAGGTGGTGTCACGCAGTATAAATCCAAAGGCCTGCGACCCAGGGGAACCAGAGATGTAATTCCCAGCCTGGGCTGAAGGAAGGTCTGAGAAGTAAGGAGGAAGAAGGGAGTTCTGCTGGTATAAGTCATAGAGTCCAAAGGCTGGAGAATTAGTAGCACCAAGAGCAGGGTGCAGGAGAAGAAGCTTGGTTCAGCTCAAGCCAAGAGAGCAATTTTGACTTTCCTCTGCCTTTTTGTCCTATATTGTCTTTAGTGAATTATGTGATGCCAACCCACATTTGAGGGTATGCAGACCACTAATTCAAATGCTCATCTGAAAATACCCTGGCAGACATACCCAGAACTAATGTTTTACCATCTATGTGGGCATTCCTTACCTTATCAAATTGATGTAAAATTCACCATCACTACCAGGTGTCCATCTCTTCTCTGTTGTAGCCAGTGGAAAGGGAAAATAAGTCTGAAAACTCAGTCCCACAAAGGTACTTTTTCTCTGTTCCCTTGAGAAGTACTAGCAGCATGGCCATATCTAATAGCAAGACAGAATTTCTGTCATTAGGGAAGGAATTAAAATTGGATTTGTTCATCAATGAACAATCTTCACATATCCCTCCATGTTTCTTTTGCTTCTTGTTATTCTGTACATATATATACATAACAGCAAATAATAAAACAAAGAACTGGCACCAGCCACTGATTTTCATCTTCAGCTAAATTTTATAGATACCAAAGAAGTTACAGTGATATTTGCATACTTTTTATGTTCCTACATTTAATCTTGCATACAAATATAATATATGTTTTAGGAGTGTGTGTGTGTGTGTGTGTTTGTGTGTGTGTGTGTTGTTTCACTATGGAGAGATTAAAACATGCAGAGCAGCTGGGCACCAGTGGCTTATGTCTGTAATTCTAGCTACTCAGGAGGCAGAAATCAGCAGGATAGCGGTTTGATGCCAGCCCTAG
This sequence comes from Castor canadensis, assembly GCF_047511655.1. Taxonomy (NCBI): domain Eukaryota; kingdom Metazoa; phylum Chordata; class Mammalia; order Rodentia; family Castoridae; genus Castor; species Castor canadensis. Next base: position 75,325,771 of record NC_133399.1, on the reverse strand, counting down.
GCAAACAGTTTGCAAGACCTTATCTCGAAAAAAACCATCACATAAAGGGTTGGTAGGGTGGCTCAAGTGGTAAGAATGTCTGCCTAGTAAGTGTGAGGCCCTGAGTTCAACCCTCAGTGCCACAAAACTCACAAAACAATGGAGAAGATCTGGGCATGTAGCTCAGTGATAGAACACACACTTAGATCTATGAAGCCCTTTTCTTTCCTCCCAACACTGCAAATACACAGAAATCGGGGGAAAAAAAAGAAGCAGAAGAAGTGATATTTGACCTCCTAGTATTTGCTTAGACTGGGATATGCCACCTCATCCTCTCCAGACCAGGAACTGGGATTCGTTGCACTCTACCCTCCCCCAACCCAGGTTCTTGTGTCTTCAGGTTCAAGGATCCCACTGGCTTTTGTCTCTAACTTGCAGATGGCATGTTATAAGAATTTCCAGCCTCATAACCATTGACTCAATTCCTCATTATAAATCTTTAAAATTAAACAAACAAAAAGCAAAGTGGAGAGAGTGAACAGAAATTTCCCATCTTCATTAATAATCAACAGTCTCTTTAATTTTATCAGTTGTACCCAAAACCCTTTTTTGGAGTATTTAGCAGAAAATTTCAGACATTTATCACCTATAAGCAATTTGATATGTGTCTCTAACAGATAAGAAAAATTTTAAGACTTAATTACAATACCATCATCACATCTGATAAAATTGCAGTAATTCACTCCAGTGATCTTTTCTGTAAATATTTTTATCATTAAAATTTTTCTATCACTCTCATGTGCTCTTGTCAAGAAGACAAGCTAATAATTTTTGTGGAAATATATGCCTGTGAAAGGGCAGGTAGGGAGAGGAAGTGTTGAAAGGTATTTCTCTCCTTTTTTTCCTGCTCTCACCCTCAAAGTTTTGAACTAGCAACATTCTCAACACCCCAGAACACAACTTAGTTCTTAATATGAATTAGCTTTCTTTTTTTTATGAATTAGCTTTCATATTTAATTTATGTTAGACTTATTCCTCAATTATGTAGCAAACTCCTTGAAGATAATGACTACTTATCAAGCCTTGCTTTACACAGAGCTAGACTGACGCTCTCAACCATTGTTATCTTCATTCTAAAAATTCTTCAAAATCTCTCACCTCCTTTTTTCATAATTGAATTCAGTAGCATTTCAGAGTACATATAATATAAAAAGATGAAATCAAGCACCCATGTTTTCATAAGTAGGAAAAAAACACATTTTTTTGAGGGGGGGGGAAATTTTAATGTTTGTTTTGTAGCCAGGGTAAAATGAACATAAAACTAGGAGCAACATCAAGCCACATCAGAATGTCAAATACCCACTGCAGGACACTAGAGTGGAGAATTACACAGAGAGAGAGATTATTAGTTACACTTCTCTTAGTCTTGTTAACATAAAGAACAAGGGCAACAAGAAAATCTGGAAGGATCTTTTATTTAAAAGTAGAAAATATCCCAAATAAATCAGACAGAGATCCTTAGCAAGCATCTTCTATTCAGAAATCACTGTTCATATATGCATCTCATTTTTAGCAGAATGTATGATTTGTATTTTGAACACAAAATGCAAGAATAATTCTCCGTAATAAATCACAGTAGAGGTCATCTAGTTCAGGACAATTGTGGCAAGACTGCTCTGGAGAGAAGGTTTATAAGTATTTTTAGTAGCTACAGATAGTAAACTCCTATTTTTAAGAGGCTGGAGCATGGCTCAAGCAGTAGAAAGCCTGCCTTAGCAAGCACGAAGCCTTGAGTTCAAACCCTAGTACCACACACACATACAAAACTGTTTTTAGCCAAAACTAGTAAGTAAAAACATGGCTCCGGGTATGGAAATGAACCAGGGAAATTAGGATATGATGGACTTAAGTTTTTAAAACATCTCCTATGTTCTGAATACTAGTGTTGCCCAAGATTAATTAGGGGAGTTGAAACCTAATTAAGAGTTTAGTGATGGCAGATCCCTCACAAAAGAAAGGCTTTGCCCCTTCTGCCATGGGGATGTGAGTAAGAAGACTCATCCTTGCAGCAGAGAGCAAGCAAGACTTGATCTTGGATTCTCCAGCCTCTATATCAGAGATCAATAAATTTCAGTTATGTATATGTTACCTAGTGTAAAGTATTTTGTTATAGAAATATCATCCTTTTAAGAATTATTAACATTCAGTGTACATTATTGGGTTTGTCTGAATTCTTATTAATTAGAACTTTCTTTACTGCTAGAAATTGGCAGCAAATTGGCTAGAATTGGCTGTTGATGTTCTCAGTTTTAGCTTTTATGTCCCTTTTCTTCATTTCTAAACCATGACTTCTCAAACCAGTGTTGATAAAATAGCTTCATCTTCATTTCATCAATAAATAGGCTTGAATCAGGGAATGTCTCAAACTTGGGTTCTTGGTCAATGTTGGGACGGCAGTACATCACTGGAAATGAAGATTCATAGTTAGAACTACTGGGAGTCGGGCCATGGTGGCTCATGCCTGTAATCCTAGCTACGTGGGAGGCTGAGCGCGGAAGGATCATCAAGGCCAGCGTGGGCAAATAGTTCTTGAGATCCATCTATAAAATAACCAGAGCAAAGTGGAATGGAGCTATGGCTCCATTGATAGAGTGCCTGCTTTGCAAATGCAATGGCCTGAGTTCAAACCCTAGTCTCACCAAAAAAAAAAAAAAAAAAAAAAAAAAAAAGTGCTACTGGAAGAAAATTTGTTGTCATGGAATCAAAAAGTAGAGACTTGTTTCATGAGATGGAAGACAGGCATCTTCTATCTTGTTTAACTTGTGCTTGTTTTTCTTTCACTGTCAGTACTCAAAATGTCCCCATGACTTTATTTGCATTGAATTGTTACACTTCTCCCATACTTTTCTATCCCAGTATTTTTATGTCAAAGTTTGTACCAAGAACATCAATGAAAGACAAATGTGTACTTAATAATAGGTGTATGTACATTCTTTGCAAGGCAACTTGCAAGAAATTTTGAATTTAGTTCTGCTTTCCCAAGTATTTGCTGAGTGATCATGAACAGGTTGCCTAACTTACATAAACTCCAGATTTTTTTTTTCATCTATGAAAAAAAGGGATTTGACTAAATGGACACTAAAATGTATACCAGTTATAAAACTCTACAAATTCTTAGAAATTTTTAACTTTTGGGGCCATCCAATTGCTACCAGATTCTCTTATTTTGCTCTTGAGTCAATGGTCCCATGAAAAATAATCAAGAATTTGACCAACTATGGAGCTGTATCTTCCAGGTGACCAGTAACCATTCAAAAAACAGAACGGATGCTTTACTCATTAATATTTTTTTATGCAAGGTTATGGAAAACTTTTGGGTAAACAAAATCACACCTAGATAAATTTAGACAATCTTCCTGTTTGTAGTATTTCTTGTTATCTAAAAGTTAATGAAAATTGCTAAGCTATGATTTGAGAACATAGGAAAGCATGGGTGAATGTTAATCTGCTGTTCAGAGACCATTGTCATTTCTGTGATATATTTGGGTAGCTTTGCCCTGAGAATATAAAAGTACATTCTTAAAGTTTTACTTAATTGTGAAAGGAGCATGCTAATTAATACCATCAAATTGTGCTTTTATTCTGTTAGTGTTTCATTTTTACGATGGAAAGTTTCTGGATTGTAGAGGTTATTATTGTTAGTTTTTAATCCTGGCTATGTTATTTGGCATGAATTAGATGTTGTAGTGGTGGCAATAATGGAATTCTGCCAGTCATAAAAAGGCCTTCCATTTTCTGGCTTAATTTATCTGGTCACTGACTATAAAGTTTACCAGGCTAGGTCTTGTCATTTTTGTCTGAAAGAGGCAGATTTTCACCAATAGACAGGATTTTAGCTACACTTGCTATTTCCAAAGACAGTCAACTGTTAATTATTTTTTTAAGAGTGGGTAATACATAGATGAGGAAAATACAAAATTTGAAAGCACAAATGATTTACAATGAAAAGTAATTCTTTCCATACCAATCACACAGGTATCCAGACTCCTGCCAATTAAGAAGCATACACTGAGATCGGTTTACAATTTTTAATGTTTTCTAATGTCTTAAAATGTCATAGTAGCTGGAAAATATGACCACATTTTTAACCGAGTTTTCCTAACTATGTTACATTCTCTTCAGTTTCTATGACTTTCTTAATTTAATATTCCTTTAAGTTTTCCTGTATAAGTAAAGCTCAAGGTGTTATTTGTTCTTTTGTCATTATTCATTATTATCTGTCACTTGCTTTGTTTTTGTTTTTGGCAGAACTGGGGTTTGAATACAGGGTCTTATGCTTGCTAGGCATGTGCTCTACCACTTGGGCCACTCCACCAGCTCTACCTGTCACTTCTTTAAGAAAAGAACTGAAGGTGGATATATTTTATTTGTAACCTGAAATTACAAACTTCAGATTTAAAATTTTAAATACACTCACATGCTTCATAATGACATTTTGGTCAACAACTGACTGCACATACAGCAGTGATCCCCTAAAATTACCTAGGGATGTCATGGTGGCCTAAGTTTAACTTTTGCAAGTTAAAATCATCTATGGATATATTTCTCAGAATGCATTCTATTGTTAACTTTTAATTTTAAAATAGTTTTAGACTTACAGCAAAGTTGTAGAAAGAGTACAGAGAGATCTCACATATTTCATTCCCACTTTTCCTGAAGGTTAACATTCATATTATATGGAACATTTGTCACATCTAAAGACTAAAAGTAATCAGTATTACATCAACAAAACCCTACACTTTATTTTACTTCCAGAGTCCTATCAGGATGTGACATAATGTTTAGTTTTCATGTCTCCTTGTATCTCCTTTTTCTCTTTCCATTTCTGACAGAATGTCATAAGACTTTCCTAAAAACCTTGGCAGTTCTTAAGAGTACTGGCTAGGTATTTTGAAGAAATTACTTTAATTTTGATTTGACATATTTCTTATAAATACCCTAGGGTTATGGGTCTTGAGGGAGAAAGAGATGAGGTACTCCCCCGACACACACACACTGCTATCATATCAGGAAAGCATGCTGCCAACCTGACTTAAAACTGAGGATGCTAACTAACCTTCGTGCACACCTGTCTGAAGCAGTGTTTGCCAGGTTCTCCCACTATAAAATGACCATCCAGACCTCCTTTCTACACTCCAGTCTTTCGGAACAAGTTGTTAACCACAGCCTACACTCAAGGGAGAGAGGAATTAAGCTCCATCTTGTAAGTGAAGGAAATATTCACATCAATTATTTGGAATTCTCCATGGTAAATTGTCTCTTCGTCATCATAAATGCATTTTTTGTTTTAATACAGGATTTTCTTATATGTCTATTTTCAAAAACCTGTCCCACCTAAACATTTTGTGTGTGGGGCGGGGGGGACTGGGGTTTGAACTCAGGATCTCAAACTGGCAAAGCAGGTGTTCTACAGCTTGAGTCACACCTCCAGTCCATTTTGTTCTGGTTGTTTTGGAGATGTGATCTCAAGAACTATTTGCCTATTTGTCCTCAAACTGCAATCCTCCTGATCTCAGCCTTCCAGTATCTAGAATTACAGGCATAAGACACCAGCCCTGCTCCATCTAAAATATTTTTAATTGAGGTCTTTCCATCATATTTTTAAATGAAGAAAGTAGATGTGAACATTAATTCAACGAATATGCATTGAGTATCTTTAGAAGAGCTCTTATGTTAGGCACTTTATAAATACAACCCGACACATTGAATTCTCACAATGGAGTTTCTGCTCTCATAGGTAATCACAATACTGTGTGATTAGTGGTTAACTGAAAGTATATATATATGCCAAGGAACCTACAGGACATCTATGCAGGAGGGTCTAAGACTCATCAGACATCTCAGAGGAAGGGGGATACCAGGCGATTTGTTTGTGTAGATTTTTATGTAATAGTGCACGAATGTCAGTTGTTTATAACTGTATACATACACAAACATATAAATGTGTGTGTGTGTGTGTATATATATATATATATATATATATATATATATATATATACGTATAGTGGTGGATAAGAGGAGGATATGTTTATCCTAGTACTTTGTGGTTTGGTGATATGATTTAGAAAAAAAATGCAGTTTTTTCAGGCTGACATAAATTTTTAGACATCAGTGGTGCCACTAAATGCTATCTGATTTTAGATGAATAATTTTAATTCCTTGGGCTTTACTCTTTTTCATTTTCTAAGGGTTTTTGTGGTTACTCAATAATGGTTTCATATTTATCCCATTTTGGATCTTCTCCCATCCAAAGGAGAAGTCCATTTTTCTGTCCTTGAATTTGGGCTCCCACAGCATATAATTCACCTTTTGCTGATGGGGATTAGCAAACATGATGAAGAGACTTAAAAACAAGCAAAATATACTTGTGTTAGAGTTGTTTTCCTTATTACTTCTGGAACCCTTGCTGTCATTAGAAGAAATTTGGGTTATCTTGCTGGAGGATGAGGCCAGGGGAGAAGAACTGAGCTACGCTAGTCAATAAACTATGTAGATGAGTGAGTCAATGTGGGTAAATCAGGTCCCAGCCAGTCTAGTGATTGACCTCAAAACTGGCAACTGACAACAAAGGCATGAATGAGCATCACCAAAAACAGCAGAAAAATTATCCTAGTACAACTGATGCTCTATAACAAGATGAGCTCAGTAAATAATTATTGTGATGGGCTAGAGTTTTAGAATGGTTTATTACATGGCAATAGATAATCAATACAGTCATATAAGCATCTAAAATGATGGGAACATAGTTAGATTTTCAAGTTTCACAGGCAATATTGCTTTTCTTTTCCTTTCATTTTTTTTCTTTTTTAAGAGAAAGATTAGATTGCTGAATATAACTGCTTAAAATGAGACAGGTATTCCCAATAGCCACTAACCTGCCCCCCAAAACATCTCCCTCAGCCCTCTGGTTTCCTATAGAAAGAACCCTTACTATGTTTTTCAAAGTCTGATGATTACTTATATAACCTATTTTCATATCATCAAACAATTCTATATGGGCATACTCTGGATAGGGAGTATTTTCATACACTAAAACCCCTTTTCTGTGGTAAAAATTGATGTTCTGTTCTCCTCCAAAGATGAACTATATTCTTCTGACTCTAATCTGGAGGAAAAATGATTCTGAACTTGAGAGTATCAAAGGTGGTCACAGTGATTAGAACAAAAAAAGTTGTGATTTTTCTCTGTAATAGTAAGGCTGACTTATTCTGAAAACAAGTCTTGCTGATGAAAAGAAAGAATGAAGTGAGTGTTTATTAGTCTTAAGAATAACATAGAGCCAGAAGGTAAGTATATCATTCAGTGTATCAGTAAACATCACTGGATCCCCACTGGGGATATACCACCAACAACCATGCGTACTCTGATTCCTCTGGAGTTAGAGAGTTCAGGTTCCAATTCCCATATAAAATCCACAGTTGTGGCATGGCTTAATGATAAACCTATGAACAGAATAGAAGGAAACCCATAAATCAAATGAGGTTTCAAATACCCCCCAATGGGTGTCACCTGCATGTTCTAACATGACCACCATTATTTAGAATATTCTTAGAACCCCTTATAGGGAAGTCAATGAGAAAAATGTCTTTTCATGTTACGTGCAGACTTCATAGCAGAAGTGTACCCACAATGCAATGAGAAAGTCAATCCTATAAAGAAAAGTGGTAGAGGAAAGAAGTAGACATTTTGTTTTTGTTTTCCTTAAAAAAAGGAAGACATCCCTGTTCCCACCGTGATGATCATGTTAGACAAATTCCAGGGACTCTAACCTTCTTGCCAACTGTGTCATCCACTGGTACACAGTTCCTCAAAATAGGTCTCCCATCATGTTAGTTGGTATTACTTGAACAAACTTTAAATATTTATGCTTCTTAGAATGGTTGCCTATGTACATTTTTGCCCACCCTATCTTCACCACCACAAATACAGACATGCTCAGCAACTAATCACAAGTAAACATTATTAAGTTATTAGATAATAACTTAGACCGAATGAATCTACAGGCTCATAAGATTTAACATCAGATATATAAATAATCAATTATTCACATCCTGTTGTATGCCTATGCTTTGCCTGCAATTCTTAGCTAAAATTAGTTTCTTTTTTTTTTTTCTTGATGGTACCGGGGTCTGAACTCAGTGACTGTGTTTGATAGGTAAATGCTTTATGACTTGACCTAGATCTTCTGCTCTAAAATTAGATTTCATTGAACTGAAACGGAAAGGGAGCCCCATCCCCAGAATAGTTAGTTAAAACTGGCTAATATTTCCTATGTGCCTATAAAAATTAAGAAAAGTGATAAATCAGGGACCTAACCCACTCTAAAAACTAATAAGCTAGACTAGAAAGGATGGGTATACAAGAGGTGGAAACCAAGGATAGGAATGGAGCTTTTTCTATCCTCACCATGACTCTTCCCTTAAATTATACACTAAAGGCTAATATTATTTTTTTATTTTTTTGAACTTGTCTGAATCTACTTTTATTTAAAGATAAATCCAAAATACTTCTTAGATTATGATTTTTAAGGTGAGTCTAATATTTAAAAAAGGATACCCTAAGAAACAATATTTGAAATATTAGCTACAGAAAGGATTTCAAGCCTACTAATCATAGAATGCACATTAATTTTGTTTTCTTTTGTGGTGCTGGGATTTGAACTCAGGGCCTCATGCTTGTAAGCTCTACTGCTTGATTCATGCCCCATTTCAAGCACATTAATTTTTCAAGCACACATGGGATATTAAAACAAAATATGAAGCTAGGCTCAGTGGTGTACCTGTAGTCTTAGTTGTTGAGGAGGCTGAGGCAAGAGGATTGATTAAACTCAGAAGTTTGGGGTCAGCCTGGGGAGTCCTTCTCTCTTAAAAATAAAATAAAAAAGATCCATGTACTAGGACACAAAGAAAACCTTAAGTATATTCTGAATGAAGATCAATATCATAGAGATTATGGTCTGCTAATAATAAAATACATTTTGAATCATTAATGTGTGATTGCTTAAACAGGTTTTTGTCTGAGCAATTAACCTCATGCTATTAAGAAATTCTGGGCAACCTGGCCAGGAACCGTCTGTGCCCACCCCCACTCCTTGATTATTGTATGGGAATCTCCTTGTTCTCCCCTTCCCATAGGTTTTCGTAGGTTTTAAAAGCACTTGAAGAGCAGAAACACGATCTTCCAGGCTTCCACCTTGGCCCCACCATGCTTCCCTTTGTATTTCCCTTCCCTAACTTTTAATAAATTCCATTTATACTCAAAAAAAAAAAAAAAAAAAAGAAATTCTGGGCAAAGTTGGATGCCAGTAGCTCATGCCTGTAATCTTAGGTACTCAGGAGGCAGAGACCAGGAGGATTGCAGTTTGAAGCCAGCCTAGGCAAAGAGTTCGTGAGACCCTATCTCAAAAAAACCCACCACCAAAAAGGCTGGCAGAGTGGCTCAATGTGCAGGCCCTGAGTTCTAACCCTAGTACCACAAAAAAAAGAAGTTAGTTAAAGTAATATCTAGAGGAAAATACACAACTTTAAATATATTAATCAAGGAATAAGAAAGAATGAATGCAAACAAGTTAAGAATTTGATCCAGAATTGCTGGGTGCTGGTGGCTCATACCTGTAATCCTAGCTACTTGGGAGGCAGCGATCAGGAGAAACATGGTTCAAAAGCCAGCCTGGGCAAACAGCTGGAGATACCCTATCTTGAAAATACCCAACACACAAACAAAAGACAGGTAAAGTGGCTCAAGTGGTAGAGTGTATGCCCACCAAGTATAAGGCTCTGAGTTCAAACCCCACTACTACTAAAAAAAAAAAAAAAAAAAAGAACACAAAAAAGAATTTGACCTAGAATTAATTTCAGTTAATTCATATAACTATTGATTTAGTTATTCTGAATTACAGTTCATGTAAGAAAGGTGTGCTAGCCTAGCACCCATGGCCCACACCTGTGATCCTAGCTACTTGGGAGGCCGAGATCAGGTGGATCAAGGTTCAAGGCCATACTAGCAAATATTTCTGTCAAGTCTACCATTTTGGTCAGTGGTTCTGGAGTGGGTCTAATGGAAAATTGAAAGAAGGCACATAGAGCCAGGGATAATTGCATTTAGTTGGTTTTATTGCAAGCAACCCTACCTGAGAGTGTAGAAGGGAAGGAGACAGGTGGAACTGTCCCTGCCTCTTACAGAAGAAGAACAAAAGTGGCCCAATGCCAGTTACAAAGCTGTTTGGGCGGTCATCATATATTGTTACATAAATGTACTCGGCATCCAGCTGGAGCCTAATGGCTCAAGGCTGCACTCCCAAGGCTGCACCTGCGTGACTGAGAGTGTGGTTTCCTCACAATTTCGTGAGACTCTCTCCAAAATAACCAGAGCAAAATGCACTGGAGGTGTGGCTCAAGTGGTGGAGTGCCTGCTTTATAAGTATAAGCCCAGAGTTCAAACCCATGTCTTACTGAGAAAGAGAGAGAGAGAGACAGATAGAGATAGAGAGAGAGAGAGAGAGAGAGAGAAAGAGAGACAAAGGTAGGGTAGTTAGGGTACATGCTTTTTTCTTTTCCTTTATTCACTGGATTTTTGAATAATGCATTGGTTAAATACTGGAGACAATTCTTTCTCCAGATAAAGTATTATGTGTGAGTTTTCTCTTCATTTATACTTTCATTTCTGAAATAATTTTGAAAAAGAAATCAGGTAACAAAGCTGTATTTACAACTTAGTCAAATTCCTCTGGGCCTTCTGAAGTATTAAAACTTTTGTATACTTGTGAAAAACAATCTTGAGATGGCTCATGAAATCTGAAACTGGGGTGATATCTGGAAGTTTTGAATGAAAAAGTCTCACACTAAAGTTAAGACCTCTGTTTTATGTCATTTTTGAAACGATGGCACCTCTTGAGCTGGGGCACTGGTTCACTACTCAGAAGACTGCATGTCGCTTCTTGAATCACCAATGGCTTTTCCTACAAATCCTGTGTTTCCTCCAGAGCTTTCTGATCCACACATGGGCAACCCTGACCATTCTCAGAGGTTATAAAACCTGACAAATCACAGCTGGAGGTGAAAAAGCTCTAGCACTGAAAACTATCAAGAGGAATTGGAAATGAAAGGTGAATGCAATTATATTAATTTAATTTATAGCTAAATTATAACAGGAAAAAATCCATATAGAAACACTTAAAAAAAATCAGTGATCCTAACAGCTATCAGTGTCATAATGTTGACTTTTGTCACATTATTAATATTTTTGGTCAATGAGACGTTAAATTTAATAAGTTAATGAGGAAGTTATGACTTTTTGGAAAATAATGGGAGAATATTTCATTTTGAATTTCAAAATGGTTTCAGTTTTGAGGATTTTTTTAAATGTCTCTGCATTGAGAGAAATTGTTAGAATTGAGTTATTTTCCTTCACTTCCCAGACTAGGCTGACAGAAATTGACTGACACAGTCCATCTTCTGTTGATTCTTTATCTTTCAAAATAAAAGGGCTGGTGGAGTGGCTCAAATGGTACAGTGCCTGCCTAGCAAGCACGAGGCCCTAAGTTCAAACCCCAATACCACCAGAAAAAAAAAAAGTAGCAAAGAAAATCCTTCTTATAACATTTTAGACAACTTGCCCAGGTGACTTGCAGTGGCTCAAGTAATTTAACCACAAGCTCATGCTGAAATATTTCTGATTCTCAAAATAATTTCATTTTAGAGAAGTATATGGAGATGAAGCAGGTCTTCAATTTTTTTCAGCCCTAGCTACTTATTTTGTGAATGTTCAACCTTCAAAAAAATTGCACATAGTCCAATGAATACCTATTGTTACGGGCTGAATTGTGCCCCTCTAAAATTCATAGATGGCAACCCTAAACTACAAGACCTCAAAATGTGACCTTACTTGAAGATAGCCTTTAAAAATGTGATTAAGATTATAAATGGAGTCATTAGGATAAGCCCTACTTCAGTTTACTGTTATTCTTACAAGGAAAGGAAATTTGTTCACACAGAGACCTCCTGGGGCATGTGCTTAGAGGAATGACCCCGTGAAGAGGCAGAAAGAGCCAAGAAGGGAGGCCTCAGAGGAAACCAACCCTGGCTGCACCTGCATCTTAGACATCCAGCCTCCAGAACTGTGAGAAAAATCAGTCTTTCTTGTTGAAGCCTCGCAGTCTGTGGTGTTTTATTATGGCTGCTTGGGGAAACTAACACACACACATTCCTTTCATCTACATTCACCAAGTGTTAACATTTTGCTACTTTAGGATTGTCTGTCTGTCTTTCTCTCTCTCTTTCCTTCTCTCAGCACAAACACAAACACATACATGCTAACATTTAAGTACACTAGACTCACAATGCACATCATATTTAAATAGCATACATGGAGACATGTATGTGTATGTATACCACACTGTAGACAAGCACAGGGAGAATGCGTGACCCATCTGAATGTTGCGTGCCAGTATCTAAACATTTTTCCCTTAAATACGTTAGTGGATACTGCCCAACAGCTAGTATATTTTTTCTTGTAAAATCACAATGACAAGAACAAATAGGAGAGAAAAAGCAAGCTGACAATAACAACAAAACGAAATGCTCTTCCTCGGAGAAATAGCTTCTGTTGAATAGCTACTATCATGAACAAAAATAATAACAATAAAATCAGTAGCACAACACTGCCTAAAGATTCTTATTTCCTCAAAACATTGCCTGGAAACAGCATCTCATGAATATTTATTTTTTTCTTTTTTTCCCAAGTTTTTTTTTTTTTTTTTTTTTTACATTACAGAGTCCCAAATTTGAGATCAGACATACATTGACAGCTGTTTAATTTCAGGAGAACACTCTTTCCTATTGGTATGTTCTTGTAAATGACACGTTCTGTTAGCCTGCAGGAACTTTTGGCTCCTTATATTTTCCAGCAATGTTTTGTGCCCTTCCCTTTGGGAAGCACTTAATGAGCTATATACTCCTGGAAGTGAACACAGACCATGAAGGCACCTCTAGTCCTGCTGACAGAGTAGTTTCCACTGTGTCTGATGGTTTTTGGATTTCACATTGGCTCCATTTCACCTTTAATTAAAGAAAGTAAGTTTTTTTTGTTTGTTGCCTTTTGATTTTAGTCAACTTTCGCAAATTAACGTAAGTCTCTGTCTCTGAAACAGAAAGCTAATATTCATTCAAGTCAGGCACAGAGGAGCTAAATTTTCCTTTTCCACAGATATTCTTGAGTTATCTGGCAAAACCCTCCCCTTCATTCTAAGATTGCTACTTTGATTGCATTTATAGATTAAAAAATTGATGGACTAAGTTATCTTTGGCCATCTTCAAGTATGACTCACACAGCTGTCTTCTTTATCCACTGGTATGAATCTTAGAGTTATCAATGCACAAAATTGAACCCTCCTGTTACGTAGCATTAGCTTGGCTACAGAGGTGCCCAGTGACCCCCATTTTTACAAGGACTGTAATGGTGAGGACACTAATGACTCAGGCCCCCTCATGGAATTTCCCAAGAAGATTTACTGTGATCTCTCCTACTTAGACATGAACAAACAAAGTCACCTTGCAAACATTCTGTCCATCCATGTTCATGTAACTTCTTTGTGGTTTAATTTAATAGCATCTATCTCCCCCCGTTTTAGCACAAAAACAAGTTTCTACATCAGAGTGAAGGATGATATGCCTATGTATGCTTATACTTTATCTCTCTGGACTATTCCATTGTATTCTATTATAAAGAAACTACTCTTTTGGGAGAATCCACGCAAGTTACAATGGAGCAATTAGCTCAATAAAACAAAAAGAAATTTAATTCAACAGAGCATGGAGAACAGTCACATTAAATGCAATACAGGTGTACAGTGTAGAATATTATCCTAGTATTTGAAATCCTCCTGATACACCACAAGGCACATTCAAGTGAAGGTATTTCAACCACTTTAATTATGTGAGCTGCAAGAAAGGTAAGAAGCATTCTTAGGTCATTTCTCATTTGATCTCATAATAATCTATACTCTATTTTACTTTTTTGCCACCTTCTTTTGGTAGCTCACTACTTAGATACACTTCTAACAAAATTGTCTTCCAGCCTCAGAGCACTTTCAAAATCACAACTAGTGTCTGTGTTACCTTTTCAGGCTTCTCTTCACCCTGCACAATTTGACCCTATCACCAACCTCCTCTCCTTATCTCCCTATAGTTTCTTTGTCTCTTTTTGGTTTCTTTTTTTCCCCCTTATTTACATTGATCCTTCTGTCTCTCTGGCTGCACTTCTAGGCTTTATCCAGAAAGGTAAGCCTTCTTTCTGTGGGCCTTCTTTCAGTGATTACATAGTTACTTTGTGTGTGAGTAAAACTAAAAATTAAATTTCAAACCCAGACCTGTCTGCTTTCCTCTAGTCCTGATAGTCTTCCTCAGTTATTTCTAATTATAAGTCTTGAAATTAAAAAAAAAGTCTTGAAATTATCTGGAGCTGAACATTCACCAAGGCGAGTGCCACATTTTATTCTCCCTTTCATTCTGATATATCCTCACTCAGGGTGAACAAGACTCTAGTCTTTTTTTTTTTTTTTTTTTTTTGCTGTACTAGAGTTTGAATTCAGGGCCTACATCTTGAGCCACTCAACGAGCCCTTTTTTGTAATGGTTTTTTTAGATATGGTTTCACAAACTCTTTGCCCAGGCTGGCTTGGAACCATGATCCTTCTGATCTCTGCCTCCTGAGTAGTAGGATTTCAGGCATAGGCATGAGCACCAGCTAAGACACTAGTCTTTAAGAGCATGATTTAAACCTTGTTCTTGAAACCTCCAAACTCAAGTTTGGATCACTCTAATGTTGGGTTATCTGTCTTTGTATCACTTGCTTCATTTATGTCGTCACCTTACTCATTCAGCTTCATGAAACCTCTTGGAAGAACCATTGTAATCCTGTGTGTGTGTGTGTGTGGTGTGTGTGTGTGTTGCAGATGGTACCCAGGGCCTCATGCACATATACTAAGTACACATTCTGCCGCTGAATTACATCATCGGAAGCCTGAGATAATCTTTATTCAGCCAAATTTGAGATTTTCATTCTTAAACTTCTAACTCTAGTATCCAAACTCTAACATGTTTTTCTTTTTTTTTTTTCTGTGAGTCTGGAGTTTGAAGTCAGGGCCTCACACTCCTAGATAGGCATTCTACTGCTTGAGCCATGCCTCCAGCCCTGTTTCTTTAGTTATGCTGGAAATAGGGTCTTGCTTGTGTCCAGGCTGGCCTGGATTGTTATCCTTCTATTTTGCACTTCCTGCCATTACTGGGATGACAAGTGTGCACCACCACACCCAGCTTTTTCCATTGAAGTGAAGTCTTCCAAACTCTTTTATCCAGGCTGACCTGTCACCATGATCCTCCAGATCTCAAGTTTCCAGGTAGCTAGGATTACAAGCATGAGCCTCTGGTGACTGGCTTCTCTTAACATCTTTTAGCTCATCTCTAACTTTTTAATTTAACTTTAAGATTTGGCTTTCTAATCTTTAAAAATTTATAATAAAAATAATTTAAAATGCAGTTTTACTTGCACTTAAAGTTGATGTTAAGAAAATTGTGCTTTATTATAAAATACAATTTTAGATTTGAAAAAGAGCAAGGGTTAAGACAATTTCTTTACAATTTATGTAGAAAAAAATAAAAAATAAATGATATTTATTTTAGCAATAACACATGAATTGTATTTGTCCTATAAGCCTTAAATTTTTTATAATATGTACATGTACAATATAAGCTCCAGGAGATTAAATACTTTATCTCCAGCAACTACAAAGATGTCAAGTATTTAGTAAATACACAATAAATATTTGCTTACTCCATAGCTATAAAATTTACCAGCTAGGAAATGGTATAAAATACAAAGTAATTTTTCTTTTGTCTCTCTAAGATAGCTAGTTTCCACCTGCAAAGGTAATCATTTCTTTGCTCATTTCTTTTTATTTTTTATCTATATTATAGGCCATCCTGAGCATTTTGCATGTCTATATAGACAGATGAGTATTTTTGTATGTTTATGTGTGTACACACCATAGCCATCACTTTTTCTCCCTTCTAATGGGAACATCCTGTACACATTTTCTGTTTTCATTGACTTTATTTTGGGAGTAATTCCATATTAATTTTTGGAATACGTTCTCTCTTTATAAAGATAACATAGTATTCTTTATATAAATATGTCACTAATTCCTTGTGTAGCAAATCAGATTGTTATTGGTGTTAAGTTTTTGGATTTTGTAATTTTAAACAATGTCATATTAAGTGCTCTTGTACTGATAACATGGCTTATTTGTATCAGTATCTAGGGGATAATTTGTGTCCTAGCTTGTTTGTGTTTCTATGACAAAATATTAAGATTGGGTCATTTATTTTAAAAATGGAGAAATCTGTAATTGAAGCACTGCAGTTTTGGTTAGCTGGTGATGGCTGACTCTCCTGTCAAAATGGTTCCTGGATCTGGCACCCTCTAGAGACAGGACAGCATTCTCATGTAGCAGAAGATAGAAGGCAAATGGACTCTGTAAGCTTCTGTATTCCTTAATCTCATTCATGGAGAAGAGTAGCTCTCAAGACATAATTACCTCTTAGAGGCCCCACTTCATATCATCACAATGCTCACTAAGTTTCAATACGTGCATTGTGAAGGAGATACATTAAATTACAGCAATATCTTAGAAATGGAATCACTGGATCAAAGGGTAAATGCATTTAACTTTAGAATGATATTGGCAAATTTCCTTCCATAGATATTATGCCAATTTATATTTCTACCATCAATGTTTAAGAGTTCCATCTTTCGAATACACTATGAAATTTTGATATTGTTGTAGTTTATAGTTAAAAAATACCACATAGTAAGACTGGGAGCATGGCTCAAGTGGTTGAGTGCCTGCCTAGCAGGTATCATGTCCTGCATGCAAAACTCACTACTACAAAAAAAGAAGAAGGAAAAGAAGAAGAAAAAGAAGAAGAAGAAGAAGAAGAAGAAGAAGAAAAAAGAATAAAAAAATTGCATTGAAATTTAATGTTCTTTTCTCTTAATGTATATAAAGTAAAATATATTAATTACTCTCATGTTTTAAAGACATTGGTGATTTCATTTCTGTAATTGTCAGAAACTCTTTACAATTCAACTTTATTTTTATTTATTTATTTATTTTTTGCATTACTGGGTTTGAACTCAGGGCTTGCTAAGCAAGTACTCCACCATATGAACCACATCTTCAGCCAACAAGTAATTTTTAACTCTGCATCATAATTTCACTCATTACCTGTCATCTCACTTTCAACTCCTCTGGCTTTGCATTTGAAATCATCTTTCTGAATTGCCTTTTTCTAGCCTCTCCTTAAATCTTAAGTCAGAATCTTAATTCACATGAACAGAGTATCTCCAGGTGGGAGAGGGGACAAATTAGTAACAAGAATCATTTCTGGGTAGAAGAATTGGGTAAATGGAAAAATAAAATTTGGAGGAGACTGTTCTTTTTCATCAATGCCTTTGTATTTTTCAATTTTGTATTGTTTGTATGTAATCTACAAAAAAGCAAACATACATTAATACACACACAGTGTCAATTCACACTGTTTCTTTCAAAGAAAGCTTGAATGTAATTTTCAACTTAAATTTATTTCTCTCCACTATAAACACTCAAGAAAATTAACTACTATGTATAACATACATAGTATGTTATATTTTTTAACACATACATATATATATTTTATAACATACATTTTTATAAAAAATTTAAAGTATTTTTCATACCTTGTTGTCTTCTTGATTGGGAATCTGTGTCTATTCTTTGAGTTCTAAACTGTCTAATTCACTTATTGAGTTGCAGTTCTGCAAAAGTATCTTGGCGATCACTGACAATGGACTTTACAGTCACAATGGTTGCCCTCACAGTTCCAGTTAATGATGAAGATAAACACAGAGATAAATAATTCTAGTAGGTGCAATGGAGAGACAGGTAAAGAAGGGAAATGACAAACATCAAGTAATTATCCATCTCAGCATTTTGCAAGGATTGAGTCAAGTAGCACATTCCCTCATGATGACTTTAGGTAATCATCAGGAATACTTTTTAATAGATAATTTATTGTAGAAAATATATTACAAAAACTAATAGTATTGTGGAGATTAATATAGTATGAAGTTAAAGTAGACATTTAATTTTAAGGAGTCAGTCCCTATAAAGAAAAATGTTAGGTATGAGTTTATACAAAATACATTTACTACTACAGAGAGAGAGGCAGAGACAAGATTGACCAAAGTTTGGCAAATTTTGATACATCATATGCTAACCAGGGGCACATTGCCTTGGTAACAGTAATCATAACTAAGTATAAGAATTTATACTTATGCTTTCCTGTTTGTAGGATTTATTCTGTATCAAGCATTATGGTATACATTTTACGACATTTCCTAGAATAGTCACAATGTACCAGAGACAAGTGTTTTCTTGAGGAAAAAGAGGCCGAATCTAATTAAATGACACACTAATTTAAAGATTTGCTTTTTTATTGCTATGTAGTTGTATCTATTAGGTGAAAGTTTTGAAGGAAATAATAGTTAAGGATACTGACCTTGTAAGCTTTGAATTTGAATGGGACAACAAATGCTAGGTTAATAAATACCATTTATGAGAGGCTCTATGAAGTGGTACTATGAGAGTCTATGATAGTCAAAGTCAGAGAAGGTTTCCAACAGAAGGTGATGTTAAACTGTGCTCTAAAGAATTAGCTGGTGGTGTGGCTCAAGCAGTAAGAATGCCTGCCTCACAAACATGAGACCCTGAGTGCAAACCTCAGTGCTGCCAAAAAAAAAAAAGAGAATGAAGAGAGCAAGGCCTGGTGTTGCATGCCTATTGCCCCAGCTACTCAGGTAGTGGAGGGAGGAAGATCGAGGCAAAGTTAGTGAGACCCTATCTCAAAAGTAAAAAATGAAGCCAGGTGCTCGTGGCTTATGCCTATAATTCTAGCTGCTCAGGAGGAAGAGATTAGGAGGATCATAGTTTGAAGTCAGCAAATACTTTGAGAGACCCTATCTCGCAAAAAACCATAGCAGAAAAGGGCTGGTGATGTGGCTCAAGGTATAGGCCCCTGAGTTCAAGTCCCAGTACCACAATATATAAAAATATTATATATTTTTATATAATATATAATATATTATAAAAAATGAAAAGAAAAACAGCCCAAAAGCTCTGGGGGTGTAGCTCAAGTGGTAGAGTGCTTGCTTAGGATGTACAAGGCCCTAGGTGCAATCTCCAGCATCACTCAATAACTAGATAAATAAATTTAAGAATGACTAGAAGTCAATTAGGCACTATACAAAGGAAACTTCAGGTGGAAGGCCCTGAGAAGGACAGGAAAGAAGGCCCATGTGATGGAGCATAGAGAATTTCACAGTCTTACAGACAATGGCAGGAGAGTGCCAGTGGTCTACAGTCCTGCCAAGAGTAGGTTGTCAAAATATTGAAATTTCACCTGTCTCATGAGTAAGAAACGTGATCTCAAGGGTTGGGTGCCAGTGGCTAATGTCTGCAATTCTAGTTACTCAGGAGGCAAAAATCAGGTAGATTGTGGTTCAAAGTCAGCCCAGGAAAATAGTTTTTGAGACTTTATCTTGAAAAAAACCCATCCAAAATAAAGGGTTGATGGAGTAGTTCAAGTTATAAGAGTGCCTGCCTAGCAAGCGTGAGGTCCTGAGTTCTAACGTCAGTGCAGAAAAAAAAATGGTATCCCAGGGTATTAGTTTATGATTTCCTTATTATGGATATCTTTTCATAAAGTTATGAACTATTTATATTCTTTTTTTCCTATCAGTTTGCTCTCATACTCTGCATGTTTTCCTATTTTTCCCCATTTATATGTGTGTGTGTGTGTGTGTGTGTGTGTGTGTGTGTGTGTGTGTTTGGTATTGGGTATTTTCAAGATAGAGTCTTGTGACCTATTTGCCTAAGCTGGCTTCGAACTGTGATCTTTCTGATCTCTACCTCCCAAGTATCTAGAATAACATGCATGCACCACTGACACCTGGCTTTTTTGTGGTTTTTGAGTTTAACAAAATATTGAACAGTCTGATACAATGCAATCCATTTATTTATTTGTTTGTTTGTTTTTGGTTCTTTTTTTTTTGGTGGGACGAGGGTTTGAACTCAGGGCCTCATGCTTGCTAGGCAGATGCTGTACCACTTGAGCTATACCTCCAGCTCTTACAATGCACTCTTCACTTGATCTTAGTCAAAAAGCCAAGAAGTAATTATAAATGCAGCCTTATAAAAATATTCTGTTTTCTTTTACCACTTTTCTGAGATTCATTTTCAAGTTGAATATGTGATCATTGGTATTGATTTTGGTATAAAGTGTGAGGGAAGGATATAATTACATTTTTTTCTTCAAATATCTTCACTTACTATGACATCACTTGTTGAATAGTCTATCTTTTCCTAGTTTATCTGAAACATTTCCTTTATCAATACTAAATTCCTGCCAGGTATCAGTGGCTCACGCCTATAATCCTAGCTACTCAGGAGGCAGAGATCAGGAGGATTAAAAGACAAATAGTTCAAGAGATCCTATCTTGAAAAAGCCCTTCACAAAAAAAAAAAAAAAGGATTTGTGGAATGGCTCAAGGTGTAAGCCTTGAGTTCAAACCCCAGTACCATATACACACATACACATACACACACAAATCCTTATAAAATTTTTATTGAGTGATGAATAAAAGGAAGCAAGGGAGGGAGGAGAGAGCTACAGGGCTACTTTAGGGAGAGTATTCCAAGTCAAAGGGACCGTACACATGAGGTCCAGAACATGGACCATGTTCCATACATCATGGATCTAAACAACAGAAAAGAGCCTGGTTTTGCTGCAGCAGAAAGAAAGAGTTTGTCAGAGGTGAGAAGATCAGAGTTAATAGCTGTGTGGGGAAGGGTGGGGTGTGAGGGACCAGACCACACTGAATCTCATAGGCCATTATAAGACTTTAGGTGTGAGGGTGATCTGGGTGTGACAAAAGTCACTCATTGATGACCAGGGTTGATTATGGTCATCAACTTGGCTGGCTTGGCTGGTGTTCCTTTCTTTCCTCACCACTCCTTGGGTCCCTCCTGATGCTGCGCACTCAGTTGAAGAGGACGACCTTTCCCAATAGAGGAGTATCATTCTTCTGTCAGGAGTAGCTGTGCTTCAGCGCTGAAACCTCCAACAAACTCTGCAGACTTTGCCTTTTAATCTGGATGAGATGAAAAGTCACTGGCAGATAAGAGCATAGAACTGTTGTATATGAAAGTTTTGAATTTTTGATTTCTGTTAGATGTCCAATCAATTCACTTAGGGAATTTATCTCAAGCAGATATTCAACCTATATAGAAGAAGAGAAAAAGAAAAGGAGAAGAAAAAGCCTTGTACAAAGAGAATTGCAGTTATTTGTGAATGAAATGCATATTAATAGAGAAAAAAAATTAAAAATCAATGCTATATCCACAGCATAAAATACTAAGAAACAGAAACACAAAATAAGTTTTAAAACACAGAAAGAAATCAATAGAGCTGTTATCTTGTGAGCAAAGTAATACAATTAGGAGGGAAGCTGGCATGTCTTTTGGAGCTAGTCATTGAAATATTTGTGGTTGAAGTGATGTGACATGTGAGATTTGGCATACACATAGGACCAGAGTAAGTGTGTGTGGGGGTGGGTAGCTGAAGCAAGATTAGCAGTGAGCTGGTATTCACTAAGACTAAGTTGCTGAGATATGAGGAGTCATATTATTTTGCTCTCCACTTTTGATATATTTGAAAATTCCCTAACAGTAAGAAAATAAAAAGACTATAAACTCATTAAAGACTGAAAAATAATTGAAGCATGAAAGTGAGGAATTACTGCACAACAACTTTGGCTGTTTCTTTACTGTGCATTTATGGCAGCCTCTTAATGAGGAGACACACATGTAATAAATGTTTTGATGTGCTAGACAATCGGGGTTCTGAGGATTGAATGAGATGATCCGTGTAAATTATTTCACCCTGAACTCTCAGTACATATAAACTTAAAAGTTGTTTTTTTTATTTTCCTTGAAGCTGATTTTATCATTTGAAGTATATTATAGTAATTTTTTATCTGTCTACCTATCTGCCTCTAAATAATTTGCCTTCTGTTTAACAGTTATATTTCATAATTTTTTTAAACATTTCTTTATTGACATTTTTCCCTTTATAATACATCACAATGGATGTCTTACAATACTTATTTGTGTGCCTGCTTAATTATTTCCATGAAGTAAATCCTAGATGTAGACTTGCATGATCAAAACCAATGCAAGATAGACTGCACTCCCAACCCACTTTTCTCTACAAACACCTGGTATTCACATGCCCTGTCTTTATGCAATTATGAGAAACCTGTTTCACCATAGTCTAACAAGAGGGCACTACAAATATTTACACATATAGAAATCATACTATTCTTAATGCTTTAATTTATATTTCATGCATTATTAGTGAAGGTAAGTGCATATATATTGTGTATCTTTATCTTTGCCATGGTGAAATACAGTCTCATGTTCCTCATTTTCTACTGCACTCTGTCTTTTGCTTATTGATTTGTTAGTGTTCTTTATATTAAAACTTTTCCTTATTGATTTGTTAGAACTCTTTATATTAAAACTATTAATACTTGGCCAAATATGTTGGTTTGCCTTTTATCTTTAATCTTATATAGTTTTAAGTATTTTAGCCATTATTTTATGCTACCTAGGATTTATGACAAGCTTAGAAAAACATTTTTCTATTTCAAAATTACAAGATTTTTTTTTCTGCAGTCTCTTTTATACTTTTGGATTAATTTGTTTGCACTTCTGTCTTTAGTCCATCTGGAATTTATTATTAGGCATACAGAATTTATTCTAAAATGCATAGCCAACTGTCCAGACTCTTTAGTGAATAATTTATTGTCTATGTCTGGCTGGAACTTCCCATCTTATTATTTTTCTTTTAACTACTTTCTATTTGCTCTTTTCAAATATTTATTATTCCACACATACTTTAGAAGCATTTGTTGTGTTCCAAGATATTCCTGAAGGAACTATATCTGGAATGATTTTAGATATTAGGTGAGAATTGGTATTTGTGTAATATGAAGTGATCCGTTTAGGAGTATAGTTTGTCTTCTGACTTTTGAGGTCTCTCTTTTTTTTTTTTTTGAGGTCTTTTAAGTGACATTTATTATTAACTTCCTTGAAAATCTGTTACATTTCCTGTTAATTATTAGATATTTTGTAGTTTTGAGAGTTTTAAAAATTTCAGTGAATGACATCATTTTTGCCAATCTGGTTTTTAACTGTTACTGCTAATGTAACATACAAAATGCTGTGGATCTTTGTGCGCACACATACACACACACACACACACACACACACACACACACACACACACACCCATTCACATGTCATGCAAGAAATAGTGACATGCCAAGAGGAAATATTGTTGAACTTTTGGAGATATTATTTTATTTGCACATTTAAGAACTCTATGGCCCACCAATTACACTTTTACATTTATATCTAAGAGGAACTAATACATGTATGCATTAAAGACATGTGTAAGATTACTTAGGGCAGTTTCTCTTGCAGGTTACTTTACATGGACAGCAGCCATCTCTTCTCTCTGAAGCCCAAACAAGATAGACCAGAAAGGGCTGTTTGCAGGCTTACTCCCATCCTGCTGTTCCTGCTGTGTTGAATTGTGTCACTGTTTTCTCTATGCAGGCCTGCTAATGTGGCAAGTACAAGAGTTGCCCTGGAACTGCTCTGCTGAGCCCCAGGACCCTCCTGGCTAAATGCCTCCTTGCACTCTGCCAGTGCAGATTTGGCATGGGGAGTTCCTGAGCAGTGGCTGCTTTCTGCCAATGTCTTACCCCCTGAAACTGTCCAAAGCAGTCACACCAAAGCAGTCTGTGCTGGCTGGGAAAGGAACAGGGTTCTAATTGATCCTATAATCCCCAGCCTCTCAGTTTTCTGTTCTAGAACCGCTGCTCATATCTACACACAGTTGGTCTCTCTCCTGTTCCAGAGTTTTGGCTGCTACTCTGCTGATGTGTTTGCCCTTGGCTTCCCAATGCGGTGCAGCTCCCAATTCCCACCAAAGTATTTCTGTGCCTGTAAATCAAAGTCTAAGTCAAAGATCCTTGGTCCACACTGATTCTCGGGGTAGTTGCTTCCTTAGCCACCGTGTGTGTATGTGTGTGTGTGTGTGTGTGTGTTGGGGAGAAAGAGGGGTGGAGATGTCAAAGTACAGCCAAAAGGTTTGACTGTAAGGCCACTGCTAAGATGATTGTCCTCCAGGGCACAGTGAGCAAGAACTGAAGGGCAGGGTGCTTCTTCTCCAGAACATGTTTCCTTTGTTTCCTTTTAAAAACCAGGGGACAGTTAAGGCTCTCAGGAAATTCCAGGCATCTGATTTGGAAGGGAGATTTGGCAATTTCATTAATAAAAACAAAACCAGAAACAACCAAATGCCCACTAGTAGAACCATTAAGCAAATTGTGATGTACAGTGGGAACTACATAGATAGCAGCAACAGTAAAGAACCTACCAATACAAGAAACAACGTGGAAACATCTCAACACCCTCATCTTGAGCAAAAGAAGCTTCACATAAAGAAACGCATACTTGCTTAGTGCTGATAGTCCGCGCCTATAATCCTAACTACTCAGGAGGCAGAGATCAGGAGGATCATGGTTTGAAGCCAGCTGGGCAGACAGTTCTGAGAGACCCTATCTAAAAAACCCTTCACACACGCACAAAAAAAAGGTCTGGTGAAGTGGCTCAAGGTAAAGGCCCTGAGTTCAAGCTCCAGTACCACAATTAAAAAAAAAAAAAGGAAATAAAGAAACACATACTCTTTTATTCCATTTATATAAAGGTCAAGAACAGGCAAAAATCTTGTAAAAAAAAGTCAAGATAATGGTTACTTCTCAGGAGGTTCAGTATTATCTAAGAAGATATTACATGACTGGTGTATATGAGAAATCTTTCTAAACTTGACCTGGGTGTAAGTATCACTAGCATATTTATATGTAAATGTTAATTGAGCTGTACACTAAATATTTGTTCACTTTATTCAACATAAACTCACTAATTTTTTTTAAAAGTAAGTTTCCTAATAGACTTGTACATGTCTAGTCATCAAAATAAAAGTCAAAATGAAAAACAAAAGAACTCCAAAGAAACAGAAACCCAAAAAATAAGCAACTAAATAGAGAAAGAATAAAACTCATGCATTCTAAGGACAAGACTCACTCTAAGCCCTGATACATTGATCCTCTTTTTTGGGTAGTTCCGAATATTCAATTCAGCACATTCCAGAGGATCTACACTTGCTGTTTGTTATGTATCTAATATTTCTCTTCCTGGCATTTCCGTCTCCCAGATTCCAAGTTAAAGCTGTGGCATCACATATATGACCCACAACATGGAACATTATCTCATATCATCTCTTATCCCTTTTTACCAGCACCATCTTTACTTCAAAAATAGCTTTCTAACAGGATCGTCCACCTCTAATCTCTGGCCTCAATGTAGTTTGTATTTTGTATTTCCAGTGCTTTCTGGAATTATAGAAATGTTCTAGAGCTACACCAGTGTGGTATCCACTAGTCACAAGTTGCTATTGGGTTCTTGAAATGTTGGTTGGGCTGAAGACCTGATTTTTTTCGTTTCATTTTATCTGAATTGCTTTAAATTTAAATAACCACATGTGCCTAGTGATTAGCACATTGATCAATGAAGTTCTAGGAGGAAAGCTCTGAGTCTCCAGATGGGATTAGATTTTTACATATGAACCAACTCTAGGCCTACTCTACCAGTTTTCATTGTAGACTTCTTCAAGCTGGATCTGTCATTTTAGTACTTTTTAACTAATTGAGTAGTAATACTTTTTTAATGGAAGCACTTTTCTCAGCACCATCCACACATCTTGGATTAGTTTAAGTAGTTTTACCCTATTCTGCAGATAGAATAAAAGGTTTCCAATCTCCATTTACCTATCACCTCCATCTAAAATGCACTTTTCAGAAGCCTCCATCCCAAATATCAGAACTATGTATGACTGAAGCTAGGTTATATTGTCTGTCATATGTGCATGCAGATAAGCATATTTTATAAACAACATAATTGGAGCCAGTCAAAGCTGAAGTTACCCACTTGTGGTAAGTCACTAGAACGTTATCACATAAGACAGATAGTTGTAGAATGATTTGGGTTTATATTGACACAGAGGATGTTTATATCAAAATGTAATACAAAATCAACAGGTACACAATATTAAATATCCCAATTCCAATTTACTTTTAATATAAAAGCATGTCTACATTCATATAGGGATAAATTGAAAGAAAATACAGTTAAATTCTAAACTGCAATGATTTGTCTCCAGGTAGTAGAATTTGATGTACTCAATTCAAATTTTCTAAACTGTTATATTGGACACTTCTTAGTAGTATACTGCTAAAGCCAGACAGTCTTTAAATCTTGAATTCATAACTGTTTTCTACAAAATCCACAGTTGATACATCAGGTAAACCAGAAGTCTTAAGGTTAGGGTTTTAATTATTTAACTCTGAGCTTCTGATAGAGAGTCTAGAAAAGGAAAAAAAAAAAAAGGTAAGACTGCATATGGCTTCAAACAATGTCAAGTGTAATTCTACATGGGGAGTGCTATTCTAAGGAATGGTCATCAGTGCCAAAATTCAAAAAAGGGTCTGTGCCAAGGTACTAACTGAAAAGAAGAGAAGAAAACTAACACACCAAAAGATTTAAAAGATAAAGACAGATATTTTTAAACATGACACAAAACCCCAAAACTCTAGAAGACTTAACCACCTGGCAAAAAATACTTAAAAGAACATCAAAATAGATAACAACTAGGAAAACCTACAGCTAATATCAGACAAAAGACTAACTGCCTTAATCTACAGGTTCCTTGTATAAATCTGTAAGTTAGGCTATAAAGATATAAATAAGATTTAAATATAAAATTGTAAATTGTGGTTATTTGTGGGATATGGGGGGAGAACTAATCAGGGAGAAACTCATAGGAAACAGCTAAGATGCTCATTATTTTCTATTATTTGTTTTTTAAACTAGTGATATATTCACAGATACTTAATTATTCTTTAGTTTTTCTATGTGTATATATATGTTTGTGTGTGAATACATACATGTCTTAGTCCTTTTTTGTGTTACTATAACAGAATACCTGAGACTGGGTAAATTATAATGAAAATACATTTACTGCTTCTTAGATCTAGAGGCTGGAGAGTCTCACATCCAGGTAATGACATCTGATGAGAGACATCCTGCTGCATCAGCACACGGCTGGAGGTGAGAGGGAGAGAGATGAAGAAGAAGGATCCTCTCCCACAGCAGTGACATTAATCCATTCTTGAGGGTGGAGTCCTTATGGCCTCATCACCTCTCAAAAGTCCTACCTCCTTAATACTGTTACAAAGACAAGTAAATTTCAACATGAACTTTGAAGCAAACATTTAAATCATTTAAACACAAACACATTCACATATTCAGCCATGGATGGCTTCATAGCAGAGACACATTCTGAAAAATGCATTGTTAGTTGATTTCATTGTTGTGTGACTGTCAGAGTGTGCTTACACAAACTCTGACGACTACAGCTTCAGAAGATGATAGGGCCTATGGGATCACTGCTGTATATATAATCCATTGTTGATGGAGACATGTGACTATACATGCACACAGACAAGTATTCTGTATGTACAGTGAGAAAAATAATTGCTTCAAGCAAGATTTGATTACACTGTGGGTAAGAATGGAGGAAAATGTGCGTTGGTCTTTCTGTTGAGAATCCTGTCATCTATAAAATTACAAAGCATGTAAGTTTTGTTCAGTATTTCTACTTCCAGGAAAATTACTTTAAGTGTAATTTTAAATGTGTTATATGACATTACCTTATAAAAGGTTATTTACTGTAATATCATGTGTTATAATGAAAATTTGAAAGTTATTATTGATAGGGAGCTTAGTGTTTAAAACCCAGGAGTAGACTTCGGAAGACACATGTAGCTGAATAATGAAATAAAGAAAGAAGAAGTATGTATGGATGGATGGATAGATAAAAGGGATTCTATGCAATATTATTTTGGGAAAATGTGTGGAAAGGTGTGCTATAATTGGTTTATTAAAAAGAAATATGTATGTGCTTGTATATTTGCAGACTCTGGACAGGAATATTTGATTGGATGATTGTGGGAAAGTGCAAGCATTCAAATGACAAATTTTATCTATTTATTTGGTAAATTAGGCCTTTTTTTTTTTTTTTTTTTTGGTGGTACTGGGATACTGAACTCAGGGCCTCAAGCTTGCTATGCAGGCACCCTATCTCAAATGAGAAAATTTAAAAACAAGTTTCTACATAGATTTATAATTTAGCCATTTAAGTAAATTAAGTGCATCTTGTAATTTTATCTAGGATGCTTTCAGTTACACAAATTAAAACAGAGGAAAGGAAATTGCAAGCAATACTCTGCATGAAATTACTTATAGTTGTACTTGGTGATGGAACTATAATTCTATAGGTGATGGAACTCAGGATTTTTTTCATTTTCATAATGATAACTCACAGATACTTAATAACACAAACTTTCAGTGTTTTTCATAAGCTATAATAAAAAATTGTCTTAATATTTGAAAGAAGATAACATATAGTTTCTTTCTCTTGAATAAGGAAAATATTTCGTTGCTCTCTCAGGTCATTTGACAAAATCCAGAGTCCTATTTCTTAGCATGTGGGTGAATCAGCACAAAGTTGCTTCCTCAGCTTCCTGGAAGGGTTGGATTCTGTCTCTGATATACCAGAATGATACAGTCTTCAGAGAGTTGCCTTCTCCCTGGGGTGGAGCTGGTTGGGGAAGAGTTAGAACCGTTCTTTGATTTAACACATGGTTTGTACCATTGCCTTGTTATGAACGAGGCAATGTATGCAGCTACCCAAGTCCTGCAGAATTATTTGATTTTGTCAAATTAAAACTATAGTCTGAACGCGTGCACAGATGTGTCTGGGCATAAAAAGAAAGTGATAAACCAAATGTGGCAAAACACAAAGGTGTATAGATGTCCATTGGAACACTTTTTCAACTTTTCTAAACTTGATTTTTTTTTTCAAATTAAAGGCATGGCTAAAAACAGAAAGGGAAGTCTGCCTAGGAAGCCTTTCCTAATACTGAAAACAAGATACAGTTTTCTATCTCATGGATGGCACTTTTGTATAAAAGATATAAGATATCACTGTTCTTGTCTTCATCTTTATTTCTCTCCCTCCCTCTCTCCCTCCCCTCTCTCCTTTCCTTCTCTCATCATTTTTTTATACTCTGGATCCTCTTCTTGCCTTAGCCTCCCACCATGCCCAGCTTTACCTTCTTTTCACATGTGCATATCACAACAGTCTTTAAGAAGAATCATGACCTGTGGGTGCTGGTTGCTTGCTATGTGAAAGGCTAAGATTGGGAGGATCAAGGTTCCAGGTCACCATGGGAAAAAAAGTTTGTGAGACCCTGTCTTAATGGAAATAAGTAGGGCGTGTTGGTGTGCTCCTGTCATCTCAAGTACCATGGGAAGCCTGAAATAGGATTGTAGTCCAGGCTGGCTTGGGCAGAAAGCAAGATCCTTTGCCTAGCAAATATGAAGCCCTGAATTCAAACCTCAGTACCACCAAAAAAAAAAAAAAAAACAAAATCATGACAACACAATACCTGTATCAATGTTCTATTACTTTATAGCAATATTACCAATATTATTACTTCTAAGCTCACATGGTGTTAGAAATGTTCAGGTTCTTAAAGGATTTTGGACTGAAAGACTCAGTTTCTTGCTGGCCATGTGCACCACCACAAATGGCTGAGTGCTTTGTCCAAGCCAGGAAGGGCAAGAGCATTTCAGAAAAATAAATGCCACAGTCAAAGAAGAAATCTGTTACTATTGTTATATTTCATGCTTTAAAAGCAAATCAGGTCCCATCCACACTCAAGGGCAGGGGATTACTTAGGGCATGAATACCAGAGAGTGGGTGGACATAGGACTACTTTAGAGACTATCCACCATACATCCCTAACCAAAAAAGAAAAAAGAAAAAGAAACTGCCAAACTGCCTCAAGCACTTAATTATGATGCATTTGTAATAGCATTTTATATTCTCAATATACAGATGCCAACTTTGAATAATCAAAGGTTTGCAGAAACTACTGATAATTCTTCATTCCTACACATTTTATTGAGTCTTTCCTGTGGCAGTCCCTGGACTATTTTTGGGACAGTGACTCTATCTTCTAGGAACACATAGTCCAATGTTAAAAGAAAAATGTTTCTATATGATTTGACCAAGGATTTGGATATTCAAATTATAGTTATGATTGTTTCATCATTTTAATATATCATCTACAAAGCTTTCTCTGAGAGAATCTCCTTCTTTTATCAGACTCTAGTCCATGACTTCCTTAGGGTTATCCAAAATATCATCCACCTCCTTCTGAAATTGAAATGCTGTCCACAAGGTCTTAATGCTAGGAAAGGACCCAATTATGGAAAGGGCAGGGAACCTGTCAACACTGAATCTGAAGTTGGTATCCATTAAACCATGCCTACATGAATTACCCATCCCTGGTGTCAATATTATTAGTAGAGAGGAGAACCATCAGGGGAACTTTATTCTTTACATGTGTGTGTATATGGCAATCAGCATGAGCTTTTGTGTTACTGACTCATTTAATATTTTCTAACAATCCAGTGAGATTAACACTGTTATTCCCCATTTTACAAAAGTGAAACTGAGGTCCAAGAAAGTTTATATAAATCATCTGGACTCATAGCTAACCAGTAATAGAGGAGATGTAGTAGACTCTGAGACCCAGCAGGCAGCCCAACACTGCCCTGGTGTCCATTTACTAGCTCTTCATTGGTGAGGATGGAAATGGGACATGCAGAAGACTGGGGTGTCCGACCCTGCAGAGTCTAGTGCAGAGTCTAGCAGCTCCTGGATGGGTTCTTATTAGGTGAAGAAAGTGATACCTGACTTTCTTTGTTAGACATGTCTGTCATTGGTTAGACTGAAAAGATTAAAATTAAAATTGGCACATTAAAATTGTTCCTGATTTTAAAGGATCTACTCAAACTCTCCCCTGGTGCCTTCTCCACTGATGATCATTTAGAAGAATAACCATTTGGCAAGAACCTCCCCAAGCCATTTCCTCAGAACCTTGAGAAAACTGTTTTATCAACACTGGCCATACCAAAATTCCACAGTTTCATTGTACTACAGTCATATGATAAAATGGAAGCATCTTTCTTTCTTTTTTGATCATAGGTGTGTCTATAGGTCCTTCCATCTCCTTAGAATGTCTATCAATTTTGCTCAAGGGCACTTGCTAATTCTGCCCTCTTTGGCAAGGTACTCCAGGTGCTCCAAGAGTTAAATAGTAGGTCTCAGTTCCCTTAGGCTGTCCTTATCCCAGCTTCCTAGATGGAGGGTAATTTCTCAAGATTATTCTTTAGTTATACTTTACCACTCCAATATTCTTCTTAAAAGAATCTCAAAGGGGGCTGGTGGAATGGCTCAAGTGATAGAGCACCTGCTTAACAAATGTGAGGCCCTGAGTCCAAACCCCAGCACCACCAAAAAAAAAAAAACCTCAAAGATTTGCACAAAAGTAAAAAACAACTCAGCAGATCAACTTTTAAAAAATGTTTTTTGGTTCTTAGTTTATTTGAAAGTCTTCAAATGATAGAATCCTATTTCTATTGGATAATAACTTGACCATCTGGCCACAATGGGCCCTTTACTTCTACCTGGCAACATTTTCTTGTCCCTTAGAAATGCAGAATTTCAGGTCCCATTTCACACCTGAATGGGCAATTTGGCAAGAGTCCTGGATGATTCACTGCACATTTTTGTTTGAGAAACTCTAATTACTTCCTATCTCATCTTCACTCACCGTATACCAATGGGCAATTTTGTATGCTAGCAATTATAAACTGGTAGATCTACTCAAACTATCTTTCTTTTTTTTTAATGTGTTGTACCTTTTGCCTAGACTACCTTCTATAAGCACCCACGTTGTTCCAGATAAACTCATCCTTTAGCTGGACCCCTTTAAGACTTTTCAACAACTCACCCCTCCCCCTCACAGGATCCCAATGACAGTGAGGTAAGCATTTTTTTCTGTGTTCTGCTAATTTGTACATGGTTCTTCAAGACGGCAAGATATGTAATCTAGATTTTGAATTTTTGTGTGTGTGTGTGATATTGGGGCTTGAATTCAGGGCCTTCATCTTGAGCCACTCCACCAGCCCTTTTATTTGAAAGGCATTTTTGAGATAGGGTCTTGAGAATTGTTTGCCTGGTCTGTCTTCAAACCAAAATCCTTTTGATCTCTGCCTCCTGAATAGCTAGGATTACAGGTGTGAGCCACAGGTGCCCAGCTAGATTTTGAACTTTTTGAGCACAGTGCATGTCATACTTGTTGAATTAAATTTATTTAACTGATAAATAAAAACATAAAAATTGTACATATATATGGGGTAACATTTCCATATGTGAGTACATTGTACAATATTTAATCAGTTAAACTTACAGATTTTCTCAAAACTATCATTTCTTTAAGATGAAAACTGTAAAATGCTTTCTTTACCATTTTGAAACACAGTACATTCTTGTTATGCATAGTCACCCTACCACGTAGTAGCACACCAGAATTTCTTGCTTCTAAACTGTAACTTCGTACCCACGGATCAACCTTTTCCCAGCTCAGTGGTAGAGCATATGCTTAGCACTCAAGAGTTCCTGGGTTTGATCCTCAGCACCTCAAAAACAGAATGTTTTATTATTTATTTTCCAAACATTGGGTTTTATAGTTGGTTGAATGGTGGCCTCCCAAAAGATATGTCCATATCCTAATTTCTGGAACCTGTGAATGTAACCTGTGAGAGCTGATGACCTCAAGATGAAATCATTTTTGGTCAGACCCAGACAAAATTGGAGCCAAGAAGTAATACATAGAGAAGGCACACACCTGCTTGTCTGAGATAAATTCTGTTTCAAGGACTTTCTAAAATTCTAGATTTCTTCTTGTTTTACAGGCACCCATATATATGCTTCCCATGATTGCACAGTTTCTGTAACCACATTTACTTTAACATTCTTTTTTTTTTAAATAAATTTTTATTAGAATGTATTCATTATACAGGGGGTATTCATAGTGACAATTCTGGTTAGACTTATAGTGTACATTATTTACATTGCCCCCATCATCTCTCCTCCTCAACCCTCTCCACCCCATTTAAAGGAATTGCAAGAGATTTCTTAGTTCTGTTTCATATAGGTATATGAAGCCCATCTACCATATACTGTCACCTTAATCGCCTTAGTTCACCCTCCCCCCTCCCACTAATATCCCCTTCACACACTGTACCTACTTTACAGTCCTGGTTTTCATTATTAATATTTAAGTTGATGTTCAGAAGGGTGTCCTAACATATGCCCACTGTGGGTGTGCTTTACTTTGGTCCATTCAACCTCTTCCATTACTGTCCCTTATCCCTTTACCTCCTACCCACCACTTTTCAACAGCTTTTAATACACATCTTTATATCCTCTACCTTTACATATTATGTTATGCAGTATTACTGATGCTCTATCATTTTCTTTTCCTTCCTCTTTCCCCAAGTTCTATAAAGTAGTTCCACTGTTACAAACATGTTCTACATATGAGTTTGTATATGATCATGCTTGTTTTTGTGTATGTTTATCATTGGATCTGTCTTTCCACATATGAGAGAAAACATGCATCTGTTGTGTTTCTGATCCTGGCTTACTTCACTTAATATGATGTCCTCTAATTTCATCCATTTACCTTCAAACCACATGTTATTATTCCTTATGGCTGAGTAATATTCCATTGTGTATATATACCACAATTTCTTGATCCATTCATCAGTTGCAGGGCATCTGGGTTGTTTCCAAAGTTTAAGAGTGCAACAATAATAGGTAGGATACGATGGAACATGGCTCTAATCCCAGCACTAGGGAGCTGAGGCAGGAATTCCAGGGCAAGGGAACTGATTTACCTAGGTAGACCCTGCCTCAAAAAAACCAAACCAAACAAAAACAAACCAAAGCACAAAAGAAAATCAACAACAGTTCCAACAATATTCCCTGGACAGAATGCTCAGTGGCAGCGGTAGCTACAGCAGTGAGTTGACCTCCAACCCTGCTTCAGGGTCTCCAAGATCAGTGAACTTTGAATCCAAACAGCTTTAGTAAGTTTCAACATTTTGCCTTTGAAAAGCTTCACTTTGCCTCACCCTCCTTGAATATGCTCATTGTGTACTGTGGGGTGTGTATTCTCATTGCATTGTGACAATACTCCCAAATAAAATTTATCTGTAGAGAATCTCTCACTGATTTTAATTTAGCTTGACAGAACTTATTTGGACAGAATCTTTGCAGATGTAATTAGGCTGGAAATCTTAATTTGAAATCATCCTGGGCCTGCTGGATGGGCCTTAAATCCAATGACAGGTGTCCTTACAAGAGACACACAGAGGAGAAAGAAGGAAAGGAAGCCATGTGAAGACAAAGCAGAAACTGGTGTAACTCCCAGAGCCACCAGAAGCTGAAGAGGCAAGAATAGCTTCTTTTCTAGAGACACTAGAGTGCAGCTCACCACCACCTTGATTTCAGGCTGCTGGCCTGAAAATAAATTTCTGTTGTTTGAGTCATAGTTTGTAGTAGTTTGCTTCAATGAACAGTCATAGGACACCAAAATAGTGCCTAATTTTGACAATTTTCTAATTGTATTACAGTAGCTGCCAACCACCTACTGGCCTCCAAGTGTTTTTCAGGTGCTTCTCAGATGCTTTGAACAGTTAAACTGGAGGATGGGTGGAAAGATTGTTTGGGAAAAGGGTGTGGAAATCTACAAAACAGAATGGGCTTGGAGGATGAGAGTGTTTGAGTGTCACATGGACTGTTTTTTAAGGGACTTCATTACAGATGAGGATTTGGTGGGGGGAGGAGATAGTATTCAGGACCATGAGCACACTAGGTAATATGTTCTACCCCTGAGAAGCATTTAGCCAACCTCAGATGAAAATTTTAATAATCCAATGAACAAGATGATCGGCTTTTTTCATCCTCCAACCTGGCTTTGGTCAAGGACTCATGAAATCTTAAAAACACTAATCCAGCTAATGATGAAGAAGTGCATGAACAGGATGATGGGCCAAGGTACATGAGTCAAGGAATATCAGAATCTAACTCAGCACTGTAAAATCCTTTATGTTTTCATAGCTCCCCACTCCCTGTACAACCTTAGGAGCTTATAGGAAATAATATTCACAAAGCAAATGAGTACTTAAGTTCAACAAGTCATTGATTTCTCTTTTGATTTGTTGATTTCTTCAAAGTAGCTCAGATAGGCAATAGCTTGCTGATAAATGTTCAAACACTTTGGGAGTGAGGAAGCACTCACTTATAGTATTCATTGATTTCCCTAATAAGCTGAGTATGGTAGACACCTGTAAATCCCAGCACCTGGGAGGCTGAGGCAGGCAGATTTCAAGTTTGAGGACAGCCTGGGTTATTTAGTGAGATCCTGTCTCAGTAAACAAACAAACAAACAAACAAACAAATAAAGGTCTTCATAAAGGTCTGACATGGTCCAGAAAACAGCAATCTTCTTTGGACAAACAGGTGTTCATTTACTCCATCAGTACACCAGGACTGTTATCCAACCTAATATAAATACATTCAATTTGACTGATTTCAAAGTAAAATAAGGAAGTTAATTGGGTGGCACAGGTTCAGATTAGGGAAGACAATGAACTTAAAGTGGGAAAGAACAGAGTAGAACTGGAACAGTTGGAATAATGCTTTCAGCCAAATAAAACTAAATACCTGAGTAACACAAATGGGAGGGGACAAAAAAGAGCAGCACTTACAATATGATTTCATTTTATGACATTCTATCTTTCTACCCATCCATGGATACAGAGTGGCGCTCATACAATGTTGCTTTATTTCTTTTTGTATTTGACCTGGTAAGGTATAAGGGGCAGTCTCTTATAAACTGGTCAGATAGAGTTCCTTTCCTAAGAAACAAGAACTGAAACCAACATAATGTCCTACCCAGATGTAGAATACTAAGATAAACCAAAGATAAGATCATGAACCACTAAAAACATCTGGATCAGTAGGAACAACAGGGTGCTCATCGATACTTTTGTTTGGGATCCTTGACTCACTGTGATGACCAATCCAAGCTAATGTGTCTTCAATTTTGCCCAGCTTCTATCAGTTCTCTGCCTTACAAACTCTACCTTCAATATCACCAGGCATATACCCTAGAACCCTATAGATACCCTTCACTAATTTCCCACTTAAAACCCACCAAGTGTATTTTCCTTATTGTTATAATATTAATAAATCTGTTTGCATTCTGGCAGTCTGGTTGTAGATGAAGGTGGTCATGACTGTTATAAGAAATCTCAAAAATAGAAATCAGCCAGTGTTGCAATGGCAGAGGGACAGGATACAGTGAGGTACAGATTAGCAGGAAATGCAGGCATACACACACAGATACAGAGGCGTGAAAGCTGGATGATACTCTAAATTTATTTTTATTAATAGTGGAGAAACATCACTGGAGTGAGGTGGCCACCCAAAGTGAAAGCATCTTGTTTTCACTCCCATTCCACTTGTCATTGCCACTCATACAAATCAGTGTGGATTCCAAAACTTTAAGCTGAACCATAGGCCCTTTATCTCTAATGTTTAAGTAATTTTAAAACTTCTCATACATAGTAAGGGGAGAGTAGATAATGATAATGTGCTGTATATTTTAAAAGGCCAGAAGAAAGGGTGTTTGAAGGTTTTCATCATAAAGAAATGACAAATGTTTAAGGAGCTGCATTTACTCTGATTTAAACATTACACAATGTATACATGTATTATAACCTCACAATACCCCATCAATGTGTACAATTTTTATGTATCAGTTAGAAATGAATTTAAGTTAAAAATATACACATGCAGAGTTTAGTTGTAATATTTTCATTCATAAAATTCTACTGATTTTTGGTTCTTCCTGGTATAGAAAGTGTCAGAACACATTTTTTAAAAATTTTTTTAATTTTTCTGGGTGGGGGTACATTGTGGCATTAGTGAAAGTTCTGACAACATATCAAATATATTGTACTTGAATTTACATCCTCCATCATTCTCCTTCATCTCCTCCCCATCCCCAAAGTTGGTATGAACTTGTTATAACTTACATTCATCTTTGGCAACACTGGGGTTTGAACTCAGGGACTTGTGTTTGCTAGGCAGGTGCCCTTACCACTTGAACCACTCTGCCAACCCCAGAAGAATACATCTTTGTTCTTAGGAGAAAACACACAGTCTACCCTCAGATTTATTGTTCTCATCCTTCTGTTATATTGGGCACCTGGCAGATCCTATATCCCCAAAAGATTATTCAATTTGTTTAGAGACTATTAACAATCCACTATTTCATTAACTTTATATATTCAAAATAATTCTCACCCATCCATATTCAAACTATTGCTTGCAGCTCATTTCCAGCTATTAAACTGGTAAACCATTAGCTCAGGAAGCACAAATGTTCAGTTAGACACAAGTTTGAAGAAACATTTCAGGATTGCTGGAAGACAAAACCACTCACTGGCTAACTTTCCACTGGCCTCTGCACCAAATCCCAGTTGGAAGATCTCCATGTTTTTCTGTCTTTTTTAGAAGTATGTTGTTCCAAGGATAATTTTCTATATTAGAGTGTTTTCATTTTATTAACTTTACTGTAAGTGCCAATGTCTACAAGCCTGCAGCAGTTGAAATAGTTGATTGATTTGTTTTTGCACAATTTTCACTTTATTTACTCAAGATTTAAGCTTGTCTGAAGAGCTAAGTCTCAATGGTCTTGCCTCTTTTTGGCTTGCTTTTTCTCATTTATCTTTCAGTGAGGTTTCTTCTATTTTTTCCCTTTGTCTGGAAGTATAGAGATTTTCTTATGAGAGTCAAAGTTTGCAATAACACTTCAGTTAGTACACTTAAAAAATACTTCATATAATAATTGTCATAGAAATAATCTGATATTTAGATAACCTCTGACATTTATATTTTTCCAGGTTATATTAAAAAATACAGTCCACCATGTATTTATTCTTCATTGTTTTGAACTTAATTTACTTTTACTAAAGGAATGCATCTACTTTAATTCATAAGATCAAAAATTGCTATACAGTTTATAATTAAAAAATAAAATAAAAACCTCCAAAAACTACAAACAAGTCTCTCTCCTCCTGATCTCCTTCTCCATAGACATACTCATGTTCAACTCTTTTCATTCCTATAGAACTTACATGATATTTCTTAACTTTTCAATTTTAGATATTATCAACAAATTCCTGCCATAAGAATTAAGGATTAACTCTTATCTCCCATTCCCTCCATATAACTTCCCTTCTCCTATCATTCCAGTAGACTATAGTCATAGCATTTGATAAAATCATTTTCTATTGGGCATTTTGTGAGCAAGAAATATCCCTCAGTTGAGAAAATATGCTCTTCATTAGTCAACAACTTAGTTTTTTTTTTTTGGGTGGGGGTTGGCAGTACTGAGGTTTGAACTCAGTACTCTCTGCTTGCAGTCACTACCACTTGAGCCATGCTACCAGCCCAACAATTTAGTTTCTTATGGAGTTTATAATTAGCTATCTCAATTTTTATATGTTTCATTTTCTTTTTCTTTTTTAATGTGCCAACCACAAATTCATCCCTAAACTTTTCTATGGGGCTATAAAGCTTTTCTTGATATAATTAAGCACATATCAGATAATTAGTTCTATATACTTGTTCCATCAGTGTACCCTCTGTGAGTCTCCTATCTTTGGTCCTAAGTTTGGGTAGCTGTTACTCTCATCCTGGGGATTTTCTCTTTCACCATCATTTCAGTAATTCCCTCACCTTCTTTCTTTTATATATTCAGGAGACATAATCAGCAAAGCATAATGGCCAATGGATCATGATGAGATATTATAAGTATCCTAGAGAAGTCTATTTCATTAAAACTCTATCATCTTGCCAAAACAAACAGTTCTTTAGACAAAATTGTACTTCAAAGCTCCAAAGTCAAATGAATTCATCTGTTCACTGATGTCAGGGATCTGTTTTCTTCTCTTGAGTAAATAGACACCTGGCAAATTAGGCACAGTGGTTCAAGCCTTCAGTCCTAACTAATTCAGAGGCTGAGATTGGGAGAATAGTTGTTCAAGACCAGCCCATGCGAAAGAGTTTGCAAGACCCCATCTCAACAGAAAAAGCTGTGTGGGTGGTGCACGCCTATTATCCCACCTATGTGAGGGAAGAATAAAATACGATTATAGTCCAGGCCTGCCTTGGCAAAAATAGAGGCCTTCTCTCCAAAATAAACAGAGTAAAAAAGGCTAAGTGCCTGTACAAACCAAAGTATGGCAAAATAAATAAATAAAAACATACATATATATGTATATACATACATACTTAACTGGCATATGGATTGCTTAATAGATATTTGTTTACTATTTAGTCAAAGCCTTGCCACATAGTGTTTATAATCTAGAAAATCAAGGTATAAAGTTAAACAAATCACATTAATTCAGGCAATGATCAATATTTCAATGGTATAAAGAAAATAGTATAAGGAAGTAGGTAAAAGAATGAGAAAAAATTAGAAAGTTTAGAGAAGGACATTCTATATGGGTGTTTGAGGAAGGCAAAAGTGAAAGAGAAAGAAATAGAAGTAAAAGAAATGGAAATGAATGATCAGAGTTAGGGCTAGTGTGATAAGAGGAAACAGAACTTCTGGATAGATTTGACATAAAATGGGAGCAAAACAAAGGAGTCAATGATGACTCCTAAGGGCATCAGATCAAAGTGATTTCCTGAAATCTACATAAAATATGGGACACCTAGTAGGTTGGCAAATTAGAAAATTAGTTGGCTCTGACTGAACTTATGGAGAAACATGGGCAAAGAATTGATGGAGAAAGGGACAATGTGGGTCTGAGAGGTTCTTTATTAAAGAATGGCTTTGTTTATAATAGATTTGAGGAGAGTTAATTGCAGTCAGGAAGGAGGCTAACAATGCAGAAGTATAATGAGGTCTAAATTGAGCAAAAAGGTTTTCATTTTTATTAAGTAATTCATCATTGACTAAGATTCCATATGAACGCAACTCTGCTCAAAAAAAGCAAATTAAATTACTCAAGCAATTCAATAAAACCATAGGACCATAGGCTAGTGGGAAGGACATTCTTGATGGGTATGTAGTTGTCTTTTTTCATAAGCATTTGGGAAGAGGTTTTGGTCTTAAAGAGGTCAAATATGCCATACTCCTCTGGTCTCCAAAGAACTAGAGACCCAGGAAACTCGTATTTCTGCCTTTTTCTCCATAACAAGTAATCACCTCTTCCAGGAAGACAGGGATAAGATATTCTCAGAGGAAATTCACATGCGTGGTTCCTGCACTAAACTTCATTGTTATTTGAAGTTCTGAATCTCAACCTCAGATACAGAAGTGGCTTTCAGCTTCAGAAATTCCAAAGTCCAAAGAACGGTAAGAGTTCAGGAGATTGCAACAATGACTCTCCCTTCCTCAACCTATCCCCCTTTTTCAAATAGAAAATCTGCTAGTATCTCTGGTATCTGAAATGACCACATAGCTCTCTTATCTGAAACGAGCAGCATAATACAGGGTAATCTTTCTCTGATTAGAGTACTTCTTAGGATGACCACAGGCTCATTAAAACACTCATTCAGGGAAAAACACACCTATTCAAGTAAGGCTTTAATCTATTTTAATTAAAATTTTATTATACAAATATGTAAATATATTTATCGAAAACAGTTTTACAGAAAATTTTCATCAGTTACTTCTTATGAGAAATGTGATTTTTAACTACCACATCTTTTGGTTTTTGGCTGTGGAGCGGAGGCTGGCCCCAAACTTCTGACCTTCTTACCTTTACCTCCCTAGTGCTGGGATTACAGGTATGCACCAATTACCACACTTGACTTTAACTTTCACATCTTTGCCAGCCCTTAGCTTCCCTCATCTCCTCCCTCCAGTCAACCTCAGTCATCTGACCTTGAATACTTTTAAGGGAGATATAATCTGTGTGGGTGGAAAGAATAAATAGGCCGGGTTTTCATGAGTCTGAACTATAACTATCTGGCGATCTTGAGAATATTGGCTTTATTTCCAGCTTCCTAAACTTAAAGGAAAACATCTATCTCATAGGGATGAAAGGATTACTCGAGGTCATTGAAAGAATTTGGAACCTTACCTGGCAGATGGCAAAAATATATATATAATATTTACATTCAGTACCCTTTCTTTTTTATGTTTTTTTTCTTTTTTTTTGTGATACTGGGACTTGAACTCAGGGTCTCATGCTTGCTAGGCAGACGCTGTACCACTTAAGCCACTCCACCAGCCCAACCCTTTCACTTTTCATCCTATTGGATTGATCTGTTGCTACAGAGAACTGCTGCTTCTCATGTGAGTTTCAGTTTCACACTTGGTTCTTTTCAGGGCAATAGTTCCATTCTCTTATATATGTTCCAACTTGTCAAGACATAACTCAAAGGCAACCTTCTCCATGGTTTCTTGTTCCCCACCTGTATGTTTTTTACTTCAGTGTCCCATTGATAGTATTTATCCCATCCTAATCAAGTAATCCAAGTAATCAAAACTTCAAATTCTTTCCCTATTCCCCACAAATTTGTTATGTTCCCTTTATTCTACAATTCCTTTTCTTGCTTTACACAAGAGCAAAACAATTAGCTGCATCCAGGTCACTTACCTTTCCTTCTCTGAACTCCAAACAGACTATTTCCGCAGACTGCCTTATCTCTCAATTGAGGATAGGAGCAGATCTAGATCTGTATGAGTGATGAGATGTCTTGAGCTCCACCCTCAACTCTTAACCCAGAAATGTATTCCTTCAGCTATAAAGAATCTCACAGCTTGAATTCTCTGCATATTTGTAGAGCACCTTTTTCAAGTTGTAACTATTCCACTTGATCAATAAATTTGTGGCCCAAGATACATTTATCAAACTCAAAGTGATTTTAAATGTCTAGATATCTGCCCAGAATCATGGGATAATTCCAGGTGTTCTTTATCACTGGAAGCTCCTCTGATACCTTGAGATTTTCTAGGTCTCACCTAATCCAGATATCCAAGACTTACAAGTTCTTAAAGCTACTTCTGATTATATCTTACCATATTAACAATCTTCCTAAAACAGTCATTTGATTGGTAGTCCTAGACTTGAAGCACAAATGCTTACCTGTCACTAAGAGGTTGCATGCAAGGCTCATCAAAATCTGCATTCACATTTAAAAATTTTTTGTGTGTGTGCTACTGGGGTTTGAACTTAGGGCTGACAACTTGAGCCACTCCACCACCCCTTTTTTTGTAATAGGGTTTTTTGAAATAAGGTCTTGAAGAATATTTGCCAGGGCTGGCTTTGAACCAGGATTCTCCTGATCCCTGCCTCCTGAGTAGCTTAGACTACAGGCATGAGCCACCAAGGGGTACATTTTAAAATTTATAGTTGTATGCCACATAAAAGACTAGGTCCATTGAACACACCAACAATTGGTTTCTATTTCTTGCTCTGACTTTGTTTTTTGACTACATATTATAATCACTTACAGAGCTTTGGGAAAAATGATGTCTAGTTTTGAATCCCAAAGATTCTGGTGAAATTGATGTGGAGGTATGGCTTGGATATTAGAATTTTTAAAAACCTTCACAGGTGAGGATTTGCAAACCTGCTGCTGTACACAGGACATCATTTTCACTCCACCTTTGCTATAAATTGAATTGTATTCCATATCCCACCCTCTCCCTCTGAAAAAGATGTTTGAGTCCTAACTCCCTCTGCTTCAGAATGTGACCTGATTTGGAAATAAGCTCACTGAGTTAAAATGAGGCTACCTGTTTTCTCTCTCTCTCTCTCCCTCTCCTCTTCTTCCTCCTCCCTCCCTCCATCTTTTCCTTCCTTCCTTCTTTCCTTTATTTGTAGTTCTGGAGATTGAACCCAGGATCTCATGCATGGTAGGCAAGTACTCTATCACTGAGTTATACCTCCAGCCCCCCAGTGTTGTCAAGCAAAAAAAAAAAAAAAGTAATGTGCAAAGCCTTTGTGGTTGGGAGTTTTCCTTGGGCACTTTTAGTTCAGGTCAGTGAGCAGTGTCAAAATATTATCAAAAGCTTAAAAGCATGAGCCTCATACAAATGCAGGTGGACATGTGTCAGAGATATTTAATATAGTGACTAGTCAGATAGTAAAGCTTGTTCAAAGAGGAATGAAAAATCAGAGATTTATACAGACCATCAAGCATGCAAAAGAATGTTGAAAATAAGATTACTTAGGTTAAATCAGATTTGGTGGTCCATGCCTGTAATCCAAGCACTCAGGAGGTGAAAGCAGGAGATGAGTTCAAAGGACGGCCTGGGTATGGATTCAGCTGGAGGCCAGCCTGCGCTAAATAGGAGACCCTGTCTTAAAACAGCTACCACTATCACCACCCCAAAAATATAAAAACCTAATCAAAAAGATTTCTTAGGTTAGATATATATCTGGTTAATACCCTCAGGGCAATAAAACCAAATCTTTGTCTTTTCTACCAAACAAACATATGTTAACATACAAATTCAGTGTCTAGATCCTCATCAAATGGTAAATAACAAAGTCCGGCACAATTAAGTTCTCCTAGAGAATTGAAATAAACCTTGTGTGTATGTTAGATGATGTCTGAGTGTGACATCAAAAGGACATGTTGCATTGTCCTTTGGTTTCTAAGTTTTGGATTATAGTTCTTAAAAGTCAGGGTGCAGAAGTGGAAGAAATTTGATTTCAGATAAGGTAAGAGAGACAGACAAGTGGTCTGATCATTCAGGACCTGAGGAATGGGTTTTGCTTTCATTCTAGGATCTTGAGAAGTCATTGAAGGGTGCTGTCAGTATGATGACATTATTTGATTCATAATTCAAAAAGCTCACTATGAAACTTGAAAGTGTTAGCAGTGAGATGGAGAAACCAGACAAACAATGAGAGCTGTTCTAGATCGTGGTAGAAAAGATAGAGGAAAGCAGTTAACTCTGAAGTATGTTGGCAAGTAATATTTCTGGGGAACACAGGATGACAAGTAGGCACAGCAGGAAAGAGCAAAGGAGCAACCTGTAGTTGGAGCAATGGTTCTCCCGCTCTCTTTTTTTTTGTTTTTTTGGGTTTTTTTTTTTTTGGTTATTATTGCATTCCAAAGACTTTTTGAGACTTCTCCCCCCAATCACCCTCTCTCTTATGAAATTCCACAACCACTGAGTATCTGCTTATGTATCAGGCCCCTGTGGAGTACACAAACCACTTTCATATCTTAAGTTTTTTCACCTCCCATGAACCAATTTTCATCTGTAAGACACCAAGTATTTGTACTAGAACTATAAATTTAAGAATCATTTGTGAGGAAGTGATTTAAGCTATGAGCATGAGGTTCACATAAGACACATAAGTGAGAAGTAAGGTCCTAGAAAAGCACATCAACATTGATGGTTACCCAGAAGGGTAACAGCAGCAGCAGTCACAAGGGCGGGAGCAAAATG
This sequence comes from Castor canadensis, assembly GCF_047511655.1. NCBI lineage: Eukaryota > Metazoa > Chordata > Mammalia > Rodentia > Castoridae > Castor > Castor canadensis. Next base: position 75,280,973 of record NC_133399.1, on the reverse strand, counting down.
AGCATAATGCCATGACCTACAAGTCAAGGGAGAATTTGTTGAAGAGTAAAGAATTAATATCATTGACTACTGCTGAAAGTAATAAGCAAGGTCCAATAATGTGAAAATACAATAAAAGCCATTGGATTCTGCAATATGAAAGCCATTATTGAAGTTTGTAGGTAGAAAAATATGGCCAGAAAGCAGATTAGACTGAATTCAGAAGTGGATGGCTGGGGCTGGTGGAGTGACTCAGAAGTAAGAGCATCTGCTTAGGAGTGGATGGCATATACCAACAAACACAGAACATATTCCAGTCCCTTTTTTTGTAAGTTAAGAGGTGGTAAAATTAAGCAGCAGCGAGAGGAATTTGCAGAGTTAAAAATGGGTTTTATAAAAAGGAAATACTGACTTTTTTCAAATCAATTTTATAAGACCCCATAGGAAGAGTAGTTTGAGTACTGAAAAGAAAGAGGGAGTAATGTATAGTAAAGACTGTCAAACTCTGTGTTTGTAAATAAAATTTTATTGGAAGACATGCACACAAGTTCATTTACATACAGTCCAAGGCCCTCTGCACTAGAGCAATATAGTGTCAATAGAGAGAAAATGGTCAGTAAAACCTAAAATATTAGTGATACATTTTATTGAAGAAAAAGTTTACCAACCCATGATCTCTAGACTAGGATTTCCTAAAAGTCTAGAGGAATCTAGAGATAAGGTAGAAAAAAACTGGTTTATTGTAACAGGAGAAATAATCTGTATAGGTGAAGGTGAATTTGTAGTTCATTGCTGAAAAGATGAAAAATGTTGACTATTGGACCTTCAGAAGATCATCCAAAGGACTCCTGATAAAACAAAGCTTATAAATTAGGCTTTTGTAGTAATGGAGAACACAGCCTTGACAGTTTTACTGTTTCAAAATGGAGAACCCAAAGAAAAGTATTTATAGGGCTCTGAGGTTTTAAAGGGGGATCTTTCAGAGTGTGGTACCAATTTAAATTGGAGTTTTTTGGATATTATGAATGCCAAAAATATATAGAGTTCTGACCAAAGTCTATTTAATGTACAGGTACTTATTAATTATGGCATTTACAAATTAAGGTCAATACATTAATTTTCCTTTAGTCTTGAATTCAATATTCTAAGATAGTTGACTATTGACAAATAACTTGCAAAGCTCATCTCACTAGATGGATATCCATCTCACTAGATGGATAATATGCTGGGATTCTTGTACTTTGGAGAAAGGATGCAGATAATGGTATAACTATGTTCTCTATGACTAGAGTTTTCACAGTTCACTATTCCCACTTTTTACAATAATTGGCTGTCCAACTCAGGGTTTCTCAACTTCAACATTACTTACACTTTGGGCCAAATTATTCCTTGTGCTGTGCACTGTAGGACAGATAGCAACACACTGGCCTCCACCCACTAGGATCCAGTAGTACTCTCTTGCAGTCATGATGTCCAAATAATGCCTCCAGACATTGCTAACTATTCTAGGGCTGGTGAGTGGTAGAGCAGTATTATCCCCAGTGAGAACCATGGGTCCAATTTACAGATGGTCTAGCTCACTGTAAACAAGTTTAATTGTTGTGGGTTGTATGACAATGTAAATGTTTGATTCAAAATTTTTTAGTTGACAATTTTCAACAGATAGACATGGAGATATGTACATATGGGATTTTAAACTTTATCATATGGACTCTTAGTGCTAAATCCTATCACATTTATCTTACAACAAATCATCATTATCTTTTCCTCAGGATATTGGGAAGGAGTTGAGAACCACTGTTCTGAATTCTTATTCTCAGTATTTTAAATAATTACCTCACTTCCCAATCAATGATCAAACACAGCCCCCTTCTCAGAGCAGGACCACTTTTCCCCCAGGTCCTCTCGGGACACAGTGCAAAGGTGTACAATGACTTTTCCCAAACTTACATAATTACTAAAAAAATCAGTATTTTAGATGCAAACTGAAAATTCCTTGAAGTCAACTAAAAGACAGGTAAGCAAGATTCTATACTTCCCAAGACCTCCATAACTCAATGGAAGCAATTTTCTTCTGTTTGTCTTTTGTTTTCTCTTTAGTCTGCCCATCCTAAAATACTTATACAATAGTATGTAGCTTCTTTCTCATCCTATAGAAACTGGCTTGTATGTTTGGGAAATTTGAATAAAATTGACCCACTGTCCTACCTAATTGTGCTCATAGGAATCTTATTTCTTTGCAATAGGATTCAAGACAAAGCTTGCTTTTTTTATGACCATCTAGATTTAACTTCTTTCTCTCTTCTCTTCCTTTCCCTTTTCTACCCTTCTCTTTCCTTTCCTTTTTAGTACAAGGGATTGAACCCAGTGCTTTGCATTTGCCAGGCAAGTAGCAAAGTTAAGCTCAAAGTTACCACTTGAGCTATGCAGCCCACCCCTTTGTTTCTATTTTGGTTTTGATAGGGTCTTGTTAACTTTTCTGGGTTGGCCTTGAACTTGTGACTTAAGTTTACAATCCCCTTGCCTTCACTTCCTGAGTAGCTAGGATTATAGGTGTGTACTACCATGCCTGGTTTAATTCCTTACTCATGTTACTAGGTACCTAACAGCTTTGTGACTTCAGGAAAATTAAGTTAGCTCTCTGAAATATCAATTTCAGAACTCAAGTAATAAGATTAGTACATATAACATTTTTTTTTCTTTTATTATTCATATGTGCATACAAGGCTTGGTTCATTTCTCCCCCCCTGCCCCCATAGTACATATAATATGTTAAAAATAATAAGGGAGATAAAGTATGGTAAATAGTTGACATAAAAGCTTGTCTACAGTATTTTTTCTTCTCAGCATTACATAATCCCTCCTGAGCAAAGATGTAGTTTTTTTAGTGGATAACACAATACCTTTCAGTGGAACTCCAAATAAAGAGAACAGATACAAGAAATCATTACAATATCACTTATGTATTTTGAAGCATTGAACTTTCAGGCTAGGCTTCTTTTAAGGAATTTAATTTTCCTTGTCAAAAAGAAAAGCTGAAAAAATACTTGAAAAATAATTTTAAAATATTCACATTTTCTATAATACCTTCTTGTTACCCCAATAAAATAAGCAGGGAAATTAAATTATTCTCTATATGGAATGATAAGTGTTAGGAAGTCCTGATATTCACTGTCAGCAATAGGATGCCTCAATGTCTATAACAAGATCAGTTTCCATTCAATATGCACTAGGAGATAGACTCAAATCATTCTGGCTTTTATTCTTGATTATACTTAATACTGTCACTGTTTTTCCAAAGTGTGTCCAGAGTACTTATTCTTGTTCTAAGGAAATCAGTCCATATTCTTGTCTAATATCTCAGTCTTATGATGTGTATGCATTTGTTGTTCTAATTAGGTTTAAGTTTTTCAGTTATATTATCATTCATAATGCAACCTCTTCTATTAAACTGGTATTGAAAGCTACATTTATGCAAAGGATCTTGGGTATAATATCAAATTACTTTATATAAATTCTTTCACAGGGTCTTAATTTTCTGGTCTCTTGTGATCTTGGATTTCACACAAAGGAAGACGGAGAGCTAACAACATTTCAGGAAGGAAAATGAGGGGGGCAGATAGCGAGAGAATCTGAATTCAGGTCTCCATTTGGAATGCAAAGAGAAAATATAGGTCTAACGGCTCCTTGGAAGGTGAGATTAGAGAAATTATAAATGACAGATTTATCTGTGACATTGTAGAATGATATCAGCCCATATTCATAATCTAGGAAAACTCCAACCTTGTGCATTTGCTTTCTCACACAGACCTTTTTTAAAGGGGGAAAGACCCAGAAGGTGTAATCAGTCCCCATCATGGATCTCATGAGTAACAGTTTATTTCCAGAAGCTTCCATCTGGTTGCTCTTTCTGTCTGCAGAGTTATATATGCCCAACTGCCATTTGGTGGCCTTTTCCACTTCTATCTCCCAATAGTGCTTCCCTGAGGTGAAGCTTTCCACACCCAGCACAGTGGCACTAAAGTCAGATCTGTTTGGGTTGCCGGGCACATTCTGTTGGGTATTTGCAATTCTTACACTGCTCAGGTTCTTGGATAAGAGCAGGTAGGGATGAGCTGTTTCAGGATCCAAAGTTATATTTCCTGCAGGGAGAGACATAATTAGTTAACCCAGGGGGGTGCAGCGAAGCCAATGCCAGCATGATTTCTCACTTACAGGGGCTTCCCAATGGGTGGACACAAGTCTGAGGCACAGACATGGCAAAGACAAATCGGAAGAACCCAGCAAAAGGAGTCTTATAAGCTTTACTCCAATAAATGAACACTATGGAAAAAAGAAGTCAATGCAATGATGGAAAAGAGACACAACCTACTGAGGGAGAAACAAAACAAAGAATAATGGGCCAAAGAGAGGTTTGCAAGTACTTTAACCAACAGGCTGTAAAACTGTCCTGGTACCAGTCCCATCCAGGTATCATCTGGGATCTAAGTCTAGACACCTAAAGATCTTTTCCAAGCCTAAAATAGCCAGAAACACAAGTGTCCACTAATAAAACAGCTGATTTACAGCTGTTCCCTGTGACTTAATCACTCTTCTCATCTTAAATATCCCAAGAGTGATGTAAATTCCTAAAACTGCTGATAACAGGCACTTGATATTAAATAAATCAAAGAACATATTAAAGGTAGCTAGAAAATCTATGAGAATCATCCAGAAAATCAAACAGAGAACAAGAAGCAAGCTCACTGTGATTCCTCATACTTGAAGGAAGATGACTCTTGCCTTTTTTATATCTTATACTGTTCCTTCTCTCTTCCTAGTTAACCCCCAAGTATTATGACTTTTCAAGATTTGGTCCTGGAACATCCTTTTTTACTATTTGCAATCTCTGTCCCAAGTAACCTCACCTAGCCTCAGTTTTAAGTATCCTCTGTATGTTCATGACTCACCCCATAAAAAAACTGTTAATACTAGTTGGATATAAAAAGGGAATTTGAAGCACAATACATCCAAAATGGAACTCCAACTCTATCCCTCTCCAATCCTTACTTCTTAGTAAATAGCACCCATGTTTCTTTAGTTGATTAAGGTATAAAACTGGAGTAGTCCTGTATTTCTTATTTCTTCTAGCATCTAATCCCGCAGTTGGTTCTTTAATTTCTGTTACTTAACTTCGGCAAGTTAAATTAACTTAAATTCCTTGACTGGCAGCCATATTCATATCATTAGAGTAGTCTCACAAGCCACACACCTTGAACTTTAAATTGCAAGTTGTCTCACATTCCTAGTATCTCCCGAAGATGGGCTGAAACAATGCAAATTCTCTCTGCAAAAATACACACCTCATTCCTGGCCTCAAATAATTTTTTTTTTCTTTTTTTTCTACTTTGGCCTCAAAGAATTTCTAAAAACAGTAGCTCAAGAAGAAAACGAAACTTTCTATCAAAAAATCAGTAAACACGTACCACAAAATAGAAAGCAACTGAGTGATACTAGCAGAAATAAATCTATAAGGAACTTTACATACTGGAATTATTAGACACACACTCTAATACAACTTTGCTTACTATGTCTGAAGAAAAATAAAATCTTAATATCTATAGATACAGAGATGGTATATAGCTTAGAGGTAAAGCTTATGCTCAGCAAATATGAGGTGTCTGTGGTTTTAATCTCCAACACACAAGGGTGCACATACACACACAAACCACCACCAAAAAATGTTATAGGATGTAGAAAATTAAAATGTAAACTCAAACAGATTTGACAAAGAACAAAATAGACTATCCACATATCAAAAGCAAAATGAATTAACTTAAATATATTAATATGGGTTACTACAAAGAAAGAAAGAAAGATAAAAACTGATGTCCCTCATGAATCGAGATATAAAAATTCTTCTTTTTTATTTTCTCTGTGGTACTGGGGTTTGAACTCAGGGCCTCAGACTTGCTAAGCAGGTGCTCTACCGCTTAAGCCACTTCTCCAGCCCTTAATTTTGAGATAGGGTTTCATGAAATATTTGCCAGGGCTGGCTTCAAACCACATTTCTACCTCCTAAGTAGCTAGGATTACAGGAATGAGCCACCAGCACCTGACTAAGATGCAAAAATTCTTAACATATGTTAGCATTTTGAGTACAGCAATATTATACATAACAGTAAGATGTCATCAAGAGTTTATCTCAGGAATGTAAGGCTTGTTCAACTTTGAAAATAAATCAACGTAATTTGTCAATTAACAGATTAAGAAAAGCATTAACATCTCAACAGATACATAAAGGTTCTTATTATTGATTCATGATAAAATTTTTTAGCAAAGTAGGAATACAGGAGAACTTCTTTAGCTGGTTGAAGAATTGTAAAATCCCTACAGCTAACATAAAATTTTATTGAATTTTTTTGATGGTACTTGGGATTGAACTTAGAGCCTTCTGCTTGTTAAACAGGCGCTTTATCACTTGAGTCATTCTACCAGCCCTAACATAAAATTTTAAATGTCTGCTTTTTCCCTAAAGTCAAGAATAAGGTAAGAGTCCATTCTCACCACTCCTATTCCTATTGCAGGGCTGAGCCTGTACAATAAGGCAAGAAAAATATGGAAGACTGGAAAGAAGAAATGAGACTGTTATACTCATAGATTACATGACTATCTTTGAGGAAAATTCCAGTTTATACGTAAAAAAAAATCCAGTTGGGCACTGATAGCTCATTCCAGTAATCCTGGCAGAGATCAGGAAGATTACAGTTCAAGGGCAGCTCAGATAAATAGTTCTCCAGACCCTATCTTGAAATGACTCAACACAAAAAAAAGGGCTGGCGGAGTGGCTCAAGTGTTAGAGTGCCTGCCTAACAAGCATGAGGCCCTGAGTTCAAGCCACAGTGCTTCCAAACTCTCCCCCCTCAAAAAAATGAGTTTATATTGGATGCAAATGTCATATACCTAAATCAATGCCACTTTTATATAGTAGCAATAAAATAGAAATAGATAAAATTTCAATTTCAATTGGTATTTAAAATATATTTATAGTAGCAGTGAAAACATAAAACATAAATTCATTTTATAAAATACAGGTAACATTTATATACTGAAAGCTACAAAGCACTGTGGAAGAAATCAAAGACCTAAATAAATGGTGATATAATGTGTACTGGACAAGAAGTCTTAATATCAAGATGCCAATTCTCCCCAAATTGATCTACATGTTCAATGTGGTACCAACCAAAACTCCAGAAGTTTTATTTTGAAAAGTCAACAAATTGATATAAAATTAATGTGGAAAAGCAAAGATCCTAGGGTAGCAAAAGCTATTTTGAAAAAGAATAAATTTGGAAAACTCACAGTACTTGCTTTCAAGACTTCTGATAGAGTTATCATCAAGCCAGTGTGGTGTTGGCAAAAAGATAGACTCAGTGATCAACAGACCTGGTCATAAATGTCAATTGACTTTCAACAAAGATGCTAAATAAGTTTAATGGAGAATGGATGATGTGTTTAACAAACTGTACTGAAACAACTGAATATCCATGTACAAAATAATAAGTGTCTGGGATGTAGATTGGTGATAAGAGCACAAGTTTAGCATGAAAAAGCCTTGGGTTCACCAGGCATTGTGGTGTGTATATGTAGTCCTACCACTCATGTTGTGGAGATAGGAAGATTATGAATTTGAGGTCAGCCTGGGCTACACAGCAAGACCCTATCTAAAAAACCAACCACATTCCCCTCCCAATAAAACCCAAACCAAAGCTAAACAAAAACCCCACTGCTAGTCTTCTAAAGACAATGGTAGGAAAATGGTAATATAGAGCAGTATGCAAAAACATACCTGATAAACAAGTGATAGATGGATATAAAGACACTCTAAAACCCAGTAAGAAGGTATGTATCTCAGTTTAAGAAATGGGATAAAAGTTTGTATGTATATTTCAAAGCAGAAATACAAGGGTAAATAAACAATGAAAATCATTAGCTATTCCAGTGAGACACCAGTACACCTCAGTTGGGCTACATCTAATGAAACAAATTGACAGGCCCAAATGCTGGAGAGAATATGGAGTAACTGAATCTCTCACACCTACTGATTTATGAGAGTACTCATACAGGCAGTTTCGAAAACAGTTTTGGCAATCCCACTACTAGACAATTAACCAGTATATGAAGTCAAGCACAGAACAATCTGTATGTAAATATTTATAACATAAAGTTGGAAATAATCCAAGTGTTCATGGCATGAACATGGCATGGCGGGAGGATAAATAAATTATGACATATTTATATAATAGAATATCACCAACAATAAAAATGAACATATGGCTGATACATGAGACAACTTGGATGTATATCAACTGTATTATGCTAAGGGAAAGAAACCAGACTCAAAAGATCACTGTGTGACTCTATCAATAAAGTAGAACTACAGGGACAGGAAATATCAATCTTTTGTTATACATGTTAAAATTTTTCTACAGTTTACTTTTTTTATGGCACTGGGGTTTGCACTCTGGGCCTTGCACTTGCTAAGTAAGTGCTCTTATCACTTAAGCCACTCCACCAGCCCTTTTTTTTTGTGATGGGTTTTCAAGAATGGGTCTTGAAAACTATTTGCCAGGGGCTGGCTTTGAATGATAATCCTCTTGGTCTCTGCCTCCAAAGTAGCTAGGATTACAGGTACAGCCATTGGTAACCAGCAGAAGTTTAAAATTTTTAGTGAGGTGCCAGTGGCTTACACCTATAATCCTAACTAGAGATTATAGAGGTGCAGATATCAGGAAGATTGCAGTTTGAAGACAGCCCAGGTAAATAGTTCATGAGATCCTATTTGGAAAAAACAAAAAATCAATAAAGAAATCCAAGATCTAAAATATGCAATAGATCAAATGGACCTAGTAGATGTCTACAGAACATTTCATCCAACTTCTACACAATATACATTCTTCTCAGCAGCCCATGGAACCGTCTCCAAAATAGATCATATCCTAGGGCACAAAGCAAGCCTCAGCAAATATAAGAAAATAGAAATAATACCGTGCATACTATCTGACCACAATGCAGTAAAAGTAGAACTCAACAACAAAAGTAAAGACAAAAAACATGCAAACACTTGGAAACTAAATAACTCATTACTTAATGAAGAATGGATCATCGATGAAATAAAAGAGGAAATTAAAAAGTTCCTGGAAGTCAATGAAAATGAAAATACAACCTACTGGAACCTATGGGACACAGCTAAGGCAGTCTTGAGAGGAAAGTTTATAGCCATGAGTGCATATATTAAAAAGACTGAAAGATCACAAATCAATGACCTAATGATACATCTCAAACTCCTAGAAAAACAAGAACAAGAAAATCCCAAAACAAATAGGAGAGAAAAAATAAAAATAAGAGCTGAAATCAACGAAATAGAAACCAAAAAAACCATACAAAGAATTAATGAAACAAAAAGTTGGTTCTTTGAAAAAATAAACAAGATCGATAGACCCCTGGCAAACCTGACTAAAATGAGGAGACAAAAAACCCAAATTAATAGAATTAGGAATGCAAAAGGGGAGATAACAACAAACACCATGGAAGTCCAGGAAATCATCAGAGACTACTTTGAGAACCTATATTCAAATAAATTTGAAAATCTAAAAGAAATGGACAGATTTCTAGACTGATAACCAGAACATATAGGGAACTTAAAAAACTAAATTCTCCCAAAACTAATGAACCAATAAAGAAATGGGCAAGTGAACTAAACAGAACTTTCTCAAAAGAAGAAATTCAAATGGCCGGAAAACACATGAAAAAATGCTCACCATCTCTAGCAATAAAGGAAATGCAAATTAAAACCACACTAACATTCCACCTCACCCCTGTTAGAATAGCCATCATCAGCAACACCACCAACAACAGGTGTTGGCGAGGATTCGGGGAAAAAGGAACCCTCTTACACTGTTGGTGGGAATGTAGATTAGTACAACCACTCTGGAAAAAAATTTGGAGGCTACTTAAAAAGCTGGACATCGATCTACCATTTGATCCAGTAATACCACTCTTGGGGATATACCCAAAAGACTGTGACACAGGTTACTCCAGAGGCACTTGCACACCCATGTTTATTGCGGCACTATTCACAATAGCCAAGTTATGGAAACAGCCAAGATGCCCCACCACTGACAAATGGATTAAGAAAATGTGGTATCTATACACAATGGAATTCTATGCAGCCATGAAGAAGAACAAAATGTTATCATTTGCTGGTAAATGGATGGAATTGGAGAACATTATTCTGAGTGAGGTTAGCCTGGCCCAAAAGACCAAAAATCGTATGTTCTCCCTCATATGTGGACATTAGATCAAGGGCAAACACAACAAGGGGATTGGACTTTGAGCACATGATAAAAGCGAGAGCACACAAGGAAGGGGTGAGGATAGGTAAGACACCTAAAAAATTAGCTAGCATTTGTTGCCCTCAACGCAGAGAAACTAAAGCAGATACCTTAAAAGCAACTGAGGCCAATAGGACAAGGGGACCAGGAACTAGAGAAAAGGTTAGATCAAAAATCAAAAAGAATTAACCTAGAAGGTAACACCCACGCACAGGAAGTCAATGAGTCAATGCCCTGTATAGCTATCCTTATCTCAACCAGCAAAAACCCTTGTTCTTTCCTATTATTGCTTATACTCTCTCTACAACAAAATTAGAAATAAGGGCAAAATAGTTTCTGCTGGGTATTGGGGCGGGGAGCGGGAGGGGGCGGAGTGGGTGGTAAGGGAGGGGGTGGGGGCAGGGGGGAGAAATGAACCAAGCCTTGTATGCACATATGAATAATAAAAGGAAAAAAAAAAAGATCTGGTGGAGTAGCTCGAGGTGTGGGCCCTGAGTTCAAACCCCAGTACTCCCCAAAAAACATTTAAAATTTTTAAGTAGTATAATCTGCCTGAAATTATGTTTTAGGTTGTGAAAGCAGTAAAGAATTTGCATAGGAAATTCGCATATTTTCCTGACAGTTGGCTGATGCATGCAGCACAATAATTTTCCAGTCTTCAAACTACTGAATTTACTTTTACTTATGCTAGTCTGATCACTTGATTCTCAAGCATAAAGTATTATGTACTCATGGATATGTGGCAACTTACTTTGGAGCACTGCTAGCATTCTGCTCATTCCTTTTATTTGACACGAACTCAGGTCTGTGGTAGGAGCAGGTTCCAGGCACTGAAGCAGTAGTGACTCACTTCTATTGAAAACAGCAACAAAAAAAAAGAGCATTTACTGCAGTCTCTTCACAGACCACAGGCCCCACCATTTAAGGGACAGATCTCCTTACCTCCCATCAGTAGATATGACATCCCCATTTCTACCCAACATGTCTAACCCCTGTGTGTAGAACATATATATAGGAGTCTTGACTCTGCCCCAATGTTTCCAAAATGAAAACTTACCTTTCTAAATTATGTCTTGCATTCTAGAAGAAAAAAGAGACAAAGTGAATACTGGGTGTCTGAGCAGAGTTTTTTTCCCCTTTATTATTGTGCTGGGTGGGAATACATTGTGGCATTTGCAAAGGTTCTTACAATGTATCAAATACATCATACTTGAATTTGCTCCCTCCACTGCTCTCCTTCATCCCCTCTCCCCTGATTCCTGGAACAGTTTCAACAGGTATCATTTTTGCATTTACATACATGTGTGCACATTTTTTTTGCCATATTCACCCTCCAATTCCCTTTTCCGCCATCCCCACCCCCACCAATGGTGCCAACCCTCACTGCTGGGCAGGACCTGTTCTGCCCTTGTGTTCTCTGATTTTGTAGAAGAAAAAAGTTAAAAAGAAAAACATGACATTTTTGCTTGTTTGAGATACAGGTAGCTACACAGGGAGTTGCTTTGTGATAGTTCTATGTATAGATGTTTTGTAATTCTAATTGGTTTATCTCCTCTAATTTTCTTCATTCTACCTTAGTTCCTTTCTTATGGTGGTTTCAGCCAGTTTAAGGTCTCTATATCCATTGTTCTATAAAGAACATGTCAACCATATTCAAGTTCTGAGTTTCCTTCTTTTACTCTACACCTCCTGTGCATGATCTCCCCTTAGTATAACCAGTATTTCATAATATTGCTGCATTTTTATTAGTTCTATATTTCATATATGAGGGAGAGCATGCAATTTTTGGCCTTCTGAGTATGGTTAACTTTGCTTAAGATGATGTTCTCCAGTTCCATACATTTACCTGCAAATGACAAAACTTCATTCTTCTTTGTGGCAGAATAAAATTCCATTGTGTATAAATACCACATTTTCTTAATCCATTCATCAGTTGTGGGGCGCCTTGGTTGTATCCACAGCTTAGCTATTGTGAATAGTGCTACATTAAACATGGGTGTGCAGGTGCCTTTGCTGTAACCTGACTTACATTCCTTCAGAACTATCCCTAGAAGTGGTATTGCTGGATCGTATGGAAGTTCTATTTTTAGTTTTCTAAGAAGCCTCCATATTGTTTTCCATAGTGGTTGTTCTAGCTTACATTCCCACTAGCAGTGTATGAGGGTTCCTTTTTCCCACATCCTCGCCAACATTTGTTGCTGTTTATGCTCTTGCTGGTAGCTATTTTAACAAGAGTGAGATGTAATCTTAATGTGGTTTTGATTTACATTTCCTTTGTGTGAGCCAAGTCTTTTGTGAGCTGTGTTCATGAAAATACTTTCACTTGTAATATGAACTTGATTTCCATGTAATTATTTCAGCCTCATTGAGTCAATCCCGAGATATCAAATTTTAACATGCAGGTAAAGGAAAAAAAAATCCTTTTGCTATATTTTTAAGAAAAGCATTGCCTATACTTCACCTCAGCTATCTTATTCAGATATTGATCTTTCAAATAGTATCCATTTATTTGCCTTCTGTGCTGGGTGGCATAAGACTTAAGCAGATGGAGGGGCCCGCTAGGCCAGGCAGGGAAGTTGGAGGCAAATCAGGAAGTGAGCATAATTGAGTCACACCTGCCCACACTGTCTGGAAACAGGCTTGGCTCTAGAACTGAACTATTTCCTATGATTTTGCCTCCAGAGGCTTTTCAATATTTTTGTTTTATTTTAAAATATTAATACATAGGCTTAATACATAGTACATTCTTATGGCAAATACAGTTCTGATAGAAAGATATGAAGTCTTTAAAAAGATAGTAACATACTTTTTGAAAAGAGAATGCATGCTGTTGTATAAAATTTTAAATAATACTTATTTGTTCAGGCTGCTTTAACAAAACACCAAAGACTGGGTAGCTGACATACAACAGACATCTATTTCTTATACTCTGGAGGTGGGGAGTTTTAAGATGAGGGCCCCGACTACAGATGGTGCCTAGTGAGGTACTTTCATCTTATTCTAACCTCACGTGATGAAATGGGCAAGAAGTTTTTCTTAGGCTCTTTTGTAAGGACACTGATCCATTGTGAGAACTCTACCCAAGAATTCAATCACTACCCAAAGTTCCTATCTCCTAATGCCTTCACCCTCCAGGATGAGGATTTCAACACATATATTTTGGGGAGACACAAACATTCAGACCACAGGGAATACTATGTAAATAAATTTCACCCTTGTTTCCAAAAGAGAAACAAGTAGTTTCTTGCAGTAGCCAGTCAAATCTACTAATTATAGTATATATGTTTTTGATTTTTGTTTTTGTTTTCTTCCAGAGAAAGTCTGAATGTTAACAAGAACATATATACTTACATGTATGATTATTCTCTAAAAACCAAACAAAAAGCAGTTCTGCATTTTTCTTTTTTCATTAATGAGATATTCTGAAGGTATAATCTTAGTGCCTATAGAGGTATTTCATTCTTTTTCATGATTTGTACATATATTTCATTGTATAGATGTATCATATTTTAATTATTAACACTATTGAGGTACATCTGAATTCAAATTTATTGCTGAGAATTCACTTCTTTATTTCATTTTTTATCATATTATTATTGTGCTGGGGGTACACTGTGACATTTACAAATGTTCTTACAATATATCATGGTTGAATTCACCCCACCTATCATTCTTTAGAGAATTCATTTCTTGAAGTAGCACTCAACTATTCATAATGCTTTTAAATTTAAATTTATTTTTAACAGACATATAAAAACAAAAATTGTAACTGGGTTCTGGTGGCTCATGCTATAATCTTAGCTACTCAAGAGACAGAGATCAGGAGGATTGTGGTTTGAAGCCAGCCCAAACAAATAGTTTGCAAGAACCTATCTTGAAAATAGCCAACACAAAAGAGGGTTGACAGAGTGGCTCAAGCTGTAGAGTGCCTGCCTAGAAGCATGAGGCCTGAGTTCAAACCCCAGTGCCACAAAAACAAATTATGCATATTTATGGGCTACCAAGTGAAGGCTGGATACAGATATACATCATGTAATGTTCCTTTGTTTTTTCTGGTGGTACTGGGGGTTGAACTCAAGGCTTTCTGCTTGCTAGGCAGGTGCTCTACAGCTTGAGCCATGTTCCTAGCCCTCATATAATGTTTAAAGCAGGCTAAACATTTATCTTCTTTTTAGGGGACATTACTGGGATGCCAACTCAGGGCTTTGAGCTTACTAGGTTGGTACACTATCACTTGAGCCATGCCCCCTAGCCCTTTTTTCAGATTCCCCAGGGCTTGCTTGTAACTCAATCCTCCTTATGCCTCCTGCAGTATTATTTCTTGACAGTAAAACCCTTTCTTCTAGTGTTTTGAAATATACAGTGCTTTGTCTTTATCTATAATCATTGTACTGCTTTGTAGCACACCAGGACGTCTTGTTCCTCTCTATATAACTTGGTACCCATTAATCAACCTACCCCTACTCCTCTCCTCCCTCCCTTTATTCTCTACTTCTATGAGATCAACTCTTTTAATTTCCACATATAGCCATACTGTACTTGTCTTTCTGTGTCTGGCTTATTTCACTTAACATAATGATCTCCAGTTCCATCCAAACGATGGAACGAGAGGATTTCATAAACGAGAGGATTTCATCTTTTCTGTGATAGCAAAATAGTGCTCTGCTGAGTCTATGTACCATATTTTTTATCCACTTATCAAATGTATGATCACTTATCATAGATTCCTTCTATTTTTTTTTTGTATTGTGAATAGTGCTGCAATAAACATGGAAGTACAGATGTCTCTTCAACAAATGACTTAATTTCTTGGATGTATATATCCAATACTGGGATTTCTGGATCATATGGTAGATATACTTTTAGTTTTTTTGAGGAGCCTCCATACTATTTCTCATAACAGCTATACTAACTTACATTCCCACCCATAGTGTGATAATGATTCATTAACTAGAAAGCAGTTGCTTTGTCTTCATGTGAGGTTGAAGATCACTGGGCCTTGCATTCTGGGAGTGACCCCTAAGGTGTACTGTCCACATCTCATTTCTCAAATACTGCAATGAAAGGTCTGGTCCAGTCTTACCTGGAGCAATGCCAAGGCAGGCTCCCTGCACTTCTTCTCAAGCTCCATGGTGATCCTTTGGAGATGACAGAGCTGTTCAGAAACTCTGACTTCATTCTCCTTCAGTTTATTCACATTCTCTCTTACCGCACAGTCCAGTCTCTGTAGAAACACCTCTTAATTACTATTCAATAACTGATATCTTTGATTATTTATTAATTCAACCATGTCTTCAAAACACTTCTTCTGCCTGCCATGGCCTTAATCAGGTAAGGTGTGAATCAGGATACCTTTTATTAGCAATTTGACTCTTTGATACCTAATATGTTAAAGCTGAGGTAGACATGTACGCATGTAATCTACTTACTGGGATTAACAGTGTGCGCCTAAAACACATTCTCTTTGCTATGGTATTTTATTCAAGAAGTTTAATATTTCCATCACTAAATTGAACTTAAATAAAGCCATTATAATTTATTTAAATGTTAAATTATATCAATTAATAAGAAACACTAATTAAGCCACTGATATCAGTTTCCTTTTTATCCTTTCAAATGTGCTGTACCTAGTCACATAAGCACATGATTATGTTATTTGGGGGAGAAAAAACCCCATAAATGATGGCATGTTATACTCTATTGCTAATGTGACAATTTGCATTTTCTTGGAGTATATTCCTCATTCATAAGCACAGCTACCCATTGCCTTCTACCTGGTAAAAAGCCATTCCATATTATGTATGTAGCACAATTTATTTTCTGAGTCTTATTTATATCAATAGATATAGATGTTACAGTGTCTCTTGCTATCAATAAATGGTCTAGCAGGGCACTGGTGGCTTATGCCTGTAATCCTAGCTATTCAGGAGGCAGAGATCTGGAGGATCAAAGCCAGCCTGGGCAAACAGTTCTGTGAGACCCTATCTCAAAAAACCCTTCACAAAAACAGGGCTGGTATAGTGGCTCAAGGTGAAGGCCCTGAGTTCAAGCTCTAGTACTGCAAAAATAAATAAATGTTCTGACAGTAGCAAAAAAGCCTACATTTGTCAATTGCTTAAAATACACAAGACACTATTTAATGAGCTTTCTGTAGAGTATCTCATTCAAAACTCACAACACAGCCAAAATATAGCTTGGTGGTAGAGCACTTGCCTAGCATGTTTAAGGTCCTGGGTTTGATCCCCAGCAGTACAAAAAACAAAAGAAAAACAAAGAAAACAACACAAAAACCTCACAGCAATGCTATGAATTAGCAGTCATTTGTTATCTTCATTCACGGTTAAAGAAGCTGAGTCTAAGAGTAAACGAGGCCAAGGTCGCCTAGGAGCTAGTAAATACCAGAGCTCAAATGTAAGCCCTGTCAATCTGGCTTCTAAGTTTAATTCTGAATATGACTCTTTCCTGAAACCCAATGTGACAGTGTTTGCTTTATCCAGGTCTTTTAATATGGCTATGAATATATTTACAGTATAACACAGTAATATAATATACATAAACAAATAACTTTATAGGTATATTTTACCTTACTCTTGTCTTTTTATATGTGTGTGAAGATAAATTCATAGAAACAGGATCATTTTGTAGTAATGAACGTTCCATATTATGTTTGTATTTTGCCTATTGATGAATGTAGGTTGTATCTAAGCTCTTGCTATCAATAAATGCTATAATAGTAATACTAATGCCTACAATTTATCAACTGCAGAAACAGAATTGCTAGGTGGGTATATACAAACTTTTAATACATCTGTAGCTATCACTGGATATCTCATTCTGAAATTGACATAATGTTCAGCTCTTCTTTCTCTCATTTCCCAAATATTATGAGGATGTTGTCTGAAATATCTTACCTGTAACATTTCCTGGGACTTCTCCTCTAGCTCTGTGTCAAATCTTATCAGTTGATTCCGACTCGCTTCTCTCAAATTCATGTCAAATCTGCATCCATTCAGTCTCAGAAAGTTCAGCTCATTCTCTTCAGTCAACAACCGGAACCTTAACCTATATTCAGACTCGATCATCTCTTTAAAATTCTGCTCTTCTTCCTTCCTCAGATACAGATGATAGATTTCAGGTTAAGCATGAGAGATTATCCACAAATACATATTCTATATCTATATCTCACAACAATATAAAGACAAAAAGTATAAAGTACAGGGGCAGAAATAAAAGGCATAAGTGCAAAGACAAAGGGAATTTGAGTCAAATCAGCAGGACATCAACACAATCTTAATACATGCAAAAAGGAATGTTAACTGATTTAGAGAGCTATGAAAGATACAGCCTCTGACCAAAGACGAAGAGACCAGGAAATTCGAAGGTGACACTTTATGGATAGAGGAGTGTGAGAAAAATGGAGTCAAGGATGGAAGATATCAAAGTTTTTATACCAAACAACTGGAAGAATAGTTAACAAAATGTAGAAAGAGAAACTAAAGACAGGCTAGATTCCAGAGAAGGGAAGTATATCAGAAAGTCAGCTTTAGCTATGATAAATTCGACTATTCAGTTAGACATCTAAGGAGAGATGCCAAGTAGAAAACTAGATATAAAAGTCTTCCATTTTGAAGTCTGGGCTAGAGATACACATTAGGGAACAATCATTTTAGAGGTAAAATATAATCTCATGAGCCTCATTAGAATCAAAACCTCTTGACTACACTTCACCATCACCTGGTCCTGATTATAGTAACTTTTTTTCATGTCTCCCCAATGTAGTTTTTACTCTTAGATGATCTTTTCTCACTTTGGAAGCGTATTTCTGTAAAAATGGAAAATCATGTCACTCCCCTGCTCAAAACTTTTCAGTGATTTGCATACTTCACTTTAAGTGTCTGAGATGATTGTGCCCTTCTATCTTCTGCTCATCACCTACAGTCCCTACCACTTTCTCACAGCCCCAGCTAAGTACACGAGTCTCCAGATCTTTGTATCTGCCATTTGCTCTGCCTGAAATATTCTTCCCCAAGATGACTATGTGATTTAATCCCTCATGCCCATGAGTTTTCTCAAATGCCACCTTCTGAATGACAAGGTATTGACCACTTTCTATAAAAGTGCACCCCATCACTTTCTTTTCTGCTTTAAAAAAATTATAGCACTTTCCTTGTAGCATCCTATTGATTTGACTTATTTTGTTTATGTTCACTAGGCTGTAAATTCCACAAGGTCAAAACTACTTTTTTCAATGCTGAATACACCATGCCTCACCCAGTCCCTGGCAAATCACAATATTGGTTGAAGAGATGGTGTTTAGAGCTAAAAAAAAATGATAGGTTGAAAAGTTATTTATACAGCCATGTGATTCTTCTTGGAGATTTATATTCTTTAAAAATTGAGAGTTGGGCGCTAGTGGCTCACGCCTGTAATCCTAGCTACTCAGGAGGCAAAGATCAGGAGGATCAAGGTTCGAAGCCAACACAGGCAAACAGTTCGCAAGACCATAACTCGAAAAATCCTATCACAAAAAATTGGGCTAGTGTAGGTGGCTGAAGGTGAAGACTGTGAGTTCAAGACCCAGTACTGAAAAAAAAAAAAGCAGGGGGGTGCTGGAGGAGTGGCTCCAGGCATAGGCCCTGAGTTCAAACCACAGTAAGGAAAAAAAAAAAAACTGAGAGAGGGCTGGCAGAATGGTTCAAGTGGTAAAGTGTCTGTCTAGCAAGCATGAGGCCCTGAGTTCAAACTCCAGTATATCTTTAAAAAAAATGAGAGAGAAAAAGCTCAGACTCTGATATGCCTGGAACAGATTAGAGTTAAGTATGGAGATACTGTTTCAAATTAGCAAGGAAATGTGCCTAACAGATAGTGAGCACTCAATTTGGATAGCAGTTCTTAATTGCTCTTTAAAGGGTTTCATAATTCAGACAGCCACCAAAACTACACGAGATGCTCGATTCTCCTACACCTTAACTATTATCTTTTTGAATTTTGCCAAGGAAAACTACAATTATCCACCTTACTAACAATTTAATATAGTTCATGTGTATTTTTTACAAGAATCTTTTTCTATGTTTAAAACATATTTCTAAAAAAAATATGAACAGATCAAATAAGCAAAAGAAATAAAAGCAGAATGAAAACAAGAAAGTTATTTGTACTTCTTTTCTCCAAATGACTATCTTTATCACTTTTTAAATTGAATTTCTAGTCTTTTTCTTACAGACTTTGAAGAGCTCCTTATATATTAAGATATTAACAGTCTTCCCCCCCATGGATTGCCAACATTTTTCCTGTTTTGTTATTAGTCTTTTGACTTTGTTTACAATATATTACCCACTTTCTAACATTATTGGTAATTTTCTCCCAAGAATCAAGATAACCACTGACCTGAATCATCATCATTCTTTCTTGCCCATCAGCCAATATGCTTTTAGCTACTTCAAGTTTCACCTTCAATGTGTTCAATATTTCCTGAAATAACTTCTATAAAGAAATAGATTACAGAATTACAATTAGCTTTAATCCTAAAGCTAATTGCTTTAGGATAGTTAGATTCCTATTCTTAAACAACAAAAAGGTTATTAGACCCGATCATATGTTTTCTTAGACTTAAAGTTGAAGGTTCAACTAAATACAGCATTTGGTATTTCTTAATGAACACCAACTAAGAGAATGGTTTTGAGGGACCAGAATATCTGCCCAATCAGTCAACCAGTCAAGCATTTGTCAGAATGTCTTGGGATGTGCATACAGCTTACTCTGTATTTCTCAGCAGCCTCCTGTATTCCATATACCATGTGACACTTGTGCTCCTGGAACTGGTGACACTTGCTGCAAAGTGTGATTTGGTCATCATCACAGAATAGCTGTGCTGTTTTCCTGTGTGTCTCACAACAGGCATCTTCAGTGACATTGTGCTCCAACTGGAGGCTGAGCCTTTTGGACATTGTAGTAGGCGTCCCTAGTTGAAGATTAATGCGTTCCTAATATGGAGTATGTCCCTGCACTCTGCACAGGAGGGGAGGAGTAGGCTGCCTCTGTGTTTTGGAGCAGGCACACTTGATAACCTCAGGGTCCACAATGATGCATCCAAGACCCAAGGAGACAATCCACGCAGACGGAGCAGATAGAGCAGCTCTGCACATCCAGGAATCCTCAGATGCACCAAATTTCTGATAGTCACATACTTGAGGAAGGAGTCACAGTCACAGTAATGTTCTTGTATCGGAGGGTCTTCCTCAGTTTTCTGAAATTTAAGTAACAGGTTGAATAGTTACCACAAGCAACAGCATAGTCCAGTACTCCCTAAGTCATTTACAAAGAAGTGCTCAGTAAAAGACACAGTGCCTTGGAGGAACAACAGAACTTGAACATGGGTGAGGCAAGGCCAAGCATTCATGGTGCAAACTGCACAGGGACTTAAGGTGCCACTCATTCTCCTAGCCTTCGGCAAGAATCAGAAAGTGAGGCACTCTTTGGGTGCTTCTTAAAGAAGTGCCTGAGTGCCAAATTTAGGTGCAAATGAGATACCTAAGGTGCATGTAAGCCTAAGAGTTGGAAGTCTCCTTAAATTTAGCACTCAAAGTGCCACAGCTTGTTTGACTGTAACTGCTCATTAAGGAAAATTTCAAAAACATCTTTGGGATTTGAGGTTGTGGATCAAGTGGTAGACCCCTGCCTAGCAAGCAGGAGGCTCTGAGTTCAAATTCCAGTACTGAAAAAAATTCACAAGCAGTGGCAAGGTAAGGTACTGGCCCTAAGAAAGCATCGAAAAGGAGATCAGGAGGCTGCACCCTAGTCCCTCGGCAGGCAGGCAGAGGCGCTCATTGGTGACCCGGATGGGCGGACGGGCAGAGGACAGACAGAATGTTGTCTCCGGAGGCTGGCCACGCATTGGGCTCCAAGGCTGCTCCACCTAAGTGACGATGAGGGACACATGTGTGCCATGTGCCGAGGCGGCCAAACAGACTGCCTGGTTCTGGATGAACCTGGTGCCTCAAGAAAGGGAACAGAGGCCAGGGTGTGGTCCGCATGCACATGGCCCGAGGGAAGGGAAGAGAGCTGACTGCAGAACCTGCCACCTGGGCCCAACTGCCCCAGATAAAGCTGGACAGACAGCATACCTTGTTCAGTACAGACGTCACTCAGGAACTACCCACGCCTCAGGGCATAGCAGCGTCACGGGGACAAAGGTCACTTCCAGGACAGAACCATGGGCAGTTGCAGCGATGCCCACTGCCCCGGGCGCAGCTGGGTACCCCCGGCTCTGGTCTGTCTTGTGACCCCCAAGAGTATGTCGTTAGGTGTTCCCTTCAACTACCCTGTGCAACTAATACCTTTACATCTGCTGCCATATCGTAGCTCGAGACAATGTGAATTTGTGTTTATTCTTTTGTTTTTTTGTAATGAAGGTGTTTCTATTCACATACCCTTAAAAAAAAAAAGCTTTGCAAAAATATGAAAGGGACAGAGCATAATGTCTTGCTTTGTTTTGTTTTCCAGGAAACAAATGATCTGTGCTCTGCATTCCCATTTCTGTATCCAATTATAGGATTGCCTTCAATCAATATTTCTATCCTTTTAAACAAATATTATCTTAATTACATTGTTTAAATATATTCCTCCTGAATTTAGAAACTTTTCCCCAACGAAGGCCTGTTTGTGGGCAGGTGCTCTACCACTTGTGTAACCTCCGGACCTTGAAGGCCAGGATGGCTCAGTTTCTTTGTCTAACTCACTCATTACTGAGTGACATCATAACATGAAAACCAGTCTCTCAAACCCTCTCTTCTAGTCACGTGTGTCTCCACTCTGGCTCTTCTGACAATGACAGGTCCCAGGAATACCAGTTACCTTCTTACTTCTCCCCTTGCCCTTACTCCCAACTAAACTTTTTCCTGTTTTTTCTTTTTGATTTAATGTTTAAGTTATACAAACACATTTATAATCCTTAAGTAGATTAATATGGTACACATGATTTTTTTTTTGGTGTGGTACTGGGGTTTGAACTCAGGGCCTACATCTTTTGAACTACTCCACCAGCCCTTTTTGTGAAGGTTTTTTCAAAATAGGGTCTCTTGAACTATTTGCCCAGGCTGGCTTCAAACCGTGATCCTTCTAATTTCTGCCTCCTGAGTAGCTAGGATTACAGGCGTGAGCCAGTGGCACTCCTCTTGTTTAGGTACATCTTAAAATAGAACTTTTCAAAGTGTTGTCCCAATGATAACCAGAATATACAGGGAACTTAAAAAACTAAATTCTCCCAAAACTAATGAACCAATAAAGAAATGGGCATGTGAACTAAACAGAACTTTCTCAAAAGAAGAAATTCAAATGGCCAGAAAACACATGAAAAAATGCTCACCATCTCTAGCAATAAAGGAAATGCAAATTAAAACCACACTAAGATTCCACCTCACCCCTGTTAGAATAGCCATCATCAGCAACACCACCAACAGGTGTTGGCGAGGATGCGGGGAAAAAGGAACCCTTTTACACTGTTGGTGGGAATGTAGACTAGTACAACCACTCTGGAAAAAAATTTGGAGGCTACTTAAAAAGATGGACATCGATCTACCATTTGATCCAGCAATACCACTCTTGGGGATATACCCAAAAGACTGTTACTCCAGAGGCACCTGCACATCCATGTTTATTGCGGCACTACTCACAATAGCCAAGTTATGGAAACAGCCAAGATGTCCCAGCACTGACGAATGGATTAAGAAAATGTGGTATCTATACACAATGGAATTCTATGCAGCCATGAAGAAGAACAAAATGTTATCATTCGCTGGTAAATGGATGGAATTGGAGAACATCATTCTGAGTGAGGTTAGCCTGGCTCAAAAGACCAAAAATCGTATGTTCTCCCTCATATGTGGACATTAGATCAAGGGCAAACACAACAAGGGGATTGGACTATGAGCACATGATAAAAGCGAGAGCACACAAGGGAGGGGTGAGGATAGGTAAGACACCTAAAAAACTAGCTAGCATTTGTTGCCCTTAACGCAGAGAAACTAAAGCAGATACCTTAAAGCAACTGAGGCCAATAGGAAAAGGGGACCAGGAACTAGAGAAAAGGTTAGATCAAAAAGAATTAACCTAGAAGGTAACACCCACACACAGGAAATCAATGTGAGTCAATGCCCTGTATAGCTATCCTTATCTCAACCAGCAAAACCCCTTGTTCCTTCCTATTATTGCTTATACTCTCTCTACAACAAAATTAGAGATAAGGGCAAAATAGTTTCTGCTGGGTATTGAGGGGGGGGGCGGGAGGGGGCGGAGTGGGTGGTAAGGGAGGGGGTGGGGGCAGGGGGGAGAAATGAACCAAGCCTTGTATGCACATATGAATAATAAAAGAAAAATGAAAAAAAAAAAAAAACAAAGTGTTGTCCCAAGATTTGAGTTACTTTTTTGATGAAGACAAAAGTGCCAGGTCTTACATTACTAATAGACAGCATGTTTTACTTTTTTGTGGTGATGGGGGAGCGACTACTGGGGTTTGAACTCAGAACCTCACACTTGCAAAGGAGGTGCTCTACTGCTTGAGCCACACCTCCAGTCCATCTTGCTCTGGGATAGGGTGTCACAAACTATTTGCCTGGGCTGGCCTAGAACCACCATCCTCCTGATCTCAGCCTCCCAAATAGCAAGGATTACAGGCATGAGCCACCAGTGCCTGGCTACATACTGTACTTTTTTTTTTTTTAAATCTCGACATACTTGCAAATTCCCAGTTTTTAAATTTAATTTAATATATATCTATTTGGAGGGACTGGGCTTCATACTTACTATGCAGATACTCTACCCCTTGGGCCACTCTGCCAGCCCTTAATTCCCAGCTTGTTTTTTGAAAGGGAACTTCTTTTATTTAGCAATATGTGTTTTCATGAAAAGTTTAATATTAAAGTATAGGATTTATTTAATATTGGTGATGAAAAATACAAGGATTTCAGTTCTGGGCCAGCCCTGGCAAATAGTTTGAGAGACCCCATCTCCAAAATAACCACAACAAAACGTACTGGTGGTATGGCTCAAGCAGAAGGCCTCTTGGTTTGCAAGTGCAAAGCTTTGAATACAAACCCCAGGCCGACCAAAATAAAAAAGAAGAAAAAAGAAAATGCCTTTCTGTCACTGCTTGAATTGATATTTATGCTAGACACTACTTGTTAATAACATTTTTGATTTTAAAAAACTGAAACCTGGCATATTGGTGCACACCTGAAATTCCAACATTGTAGGGGGTGGACTTAGGAGGACAGTAAATTTGAGGTCAGTCTGGGCTACATAGGGAGACCCTGTCTCAAAAAACCCCGAACAACTTAACTATTAGCTGCCAGTGATTAAATTGGAACTTTTAAGTAAAAATTATTATTTTGGAAAACTTATATTCACCATCATAAACTTGATAGCTTTCTAATACTTAGTCTTTTTTGGTGAGGTTGATAGTGATATTAATAAATTTGATTTTTGGTACTGCATAATGAAATGTATAAACATTTGGAAGATCTGCAGATTCGAAGCCCATATCCCAAATGATCAATACTTGTTGTTACATTATTACACAAGGGTAAAAGAAGTATTTAAATTATGTCAGACTGATAGATTTAATGAAACAGAATGCAAAAAAAGTTAATTGATAGAATTACAGAAAGACAAATGATTATCTGAGAATACTATTAGAATGTTCTCTCCCAATACATATCTATATGAGATCAATTTAAACCAAACTACAACCACAACAACATAGTGCAACAAACAGAAAGTAGAAGCAGATATTAAAAAAACCATAAACTGGAGAGGTTTGCCATTCTTCTTAATAATTTGCTTCAGAAAAAAATTCTTCACAATTTTTTTAAAACTTAAGGGAGTCCTGAAACTGAAACTCTCCACTTTTGGCCTTAAAGGGCACAGTCTCTAGAAATGGGATTGCTGATAAATTACATCCACAATTTTGATATGTTCTCAGTTTCCCAACCACAAAGGTTGTACAGTTTGTAAGTTTGTACTCCAAGCAATGTATGAGAAAAGTATTAAGCTTTTAGATTATTGGCCACTGGCTGGATGAGAACTGTTATCTTTGTATATTTTTTATTAGAGTTTATTATTATTATTTTCAATTATTAGTTTTTGTTTTCATATGAGCAAGAACAATTCTCATTTCTTTTGTTGTGAATTCTATATTTAAGTCTCTTACTCATTTTCTATCAGATTTTGGCCTTTTTTTTTTTGCAGTACTTTGTCCTTTTTTTGTAATGGGTTTTGTCTCGCAAACTATCTGCTGGGACTGGCTTTGAGCCACAGTCCTCCTGATCACTGCTTGAATTACAGGCTTGGCCCTTTTAATGAGTCAATTTTTAGAAGATATTTACATGTTAAAATGAGTAGCCCCTTTTAAATTATGTTACAAATATGTTTCCTGTACTTTGTTCTATTCCTTCTATCTGTTCAAGCCTTACAAAGCCCTCGTAGCTTCCTTTTTCTTGCTTTCCTGAACATGTCCTAGGACTTCACTAAGTCACCAATATAAAGAAATTCAATTCAGATTCCTAGAGCTCTCAGCAGCAATTAGCATAATTGACTCTGTCTTTCCTCCAGGAACACATTTTTTTCCCAGCTATAAAGATTCTATAGTACATAGCTCGCTTACCTGGTTCTCAACATCCTAATTTTGACTCCACATTCTCTTGAATCTCCAAATCTTGGAATGTTTCAAGGCTCAATTCTGAGTCCTACAATCTCCTCCTAAGTAACCTCATTCATTTGTGAAGAAATTCAGCACTTTACCTTTCTCCAATTCAAAGCTTTTATCTAGAGCACACCTCTCAACTCATTTGCAATTGAAAGTCCAATAGCACTCAAAATTAACATATTTAAGATAGCTCCAGATCTGAACTCCAAATTCACTTAACCATAATTTAAACCATCATTTCACTAATTCAACTATTGCCTTCCCAGTTTGCATTCTGTCTTGCCCTCATCCTATCCCAACCCCTCTCCAATGAACAACCAGAATACTATTTTAAAATCTACAACTAGGTTTCTAATCATTTCCCATTCCATTAGCAGTAAGATTCAAAATGCTAACCTTGTGCTTTATAATCTGCCCCCTACCCTCGCCTTAATCTAATCTCATCTACAGTTGCCCAACCATTGCCAATTTCAGTTACATCAAATTCATCCAAATTCATGGGTACCTGTTTTGCTTCCACAGCCTGGAATTTATAGCTTTGCAATTCTGGTTTCCTCTTCTTTCTTCCCTTCAGTTGTCAATTCAAATATTATTTCTACAGAGAGATCTGTCTATACTACTCGATTTGAAATACCTCCCATTGCTCAAACCCTTACTGGTAGCTAAATGATTTTAGCCTTCTGTGAACAGGTTTACTTGTGAGTCATTCTCCATCCATTAGGAATGAAATTCCTTAGGTACCCTAGGTCTGCATCTGATACTAGATGCTCAATAAATATCTTAACAATATATCAATTAGCAAAAATTAAAGTAAAATCAGAAAAGGATAGAACAAACATTAAATGTTACCTAAACAAGAGAAAGGAAAACTGGAGAGTAACTGCTAAATTCATGCCTTTTCTTTTCTTGCTGAACTATTCATATTTTCTTTGTCATGCCTTCATTACCTATTCTTTTACATATCTTCCATGGATATGAAAATCAAGTTTAGAAATTTGAAAGTTAGAAATTTGAACAAAACCATGAGTAAGGAAGCAATCTATAGAGGAAAACTCACCAACTTTCTCAGAAATTCTGGGAATTTGCTTCAGGGAAAACAACAGGAGCAATGGAGACCAAAGATCTTTCATCAGTATAGTTGCTCCAAAACATATCTATATAATTAATCTAAATGACAATAGTTATCAGACTTCAGTGAACACTACATTCACCTGAGTTTATTTAAACAGATTTCTTGGTTCCACCTGCAGGGCTTCTGATTCAGTAGCTCTAGGAGGGGTCTGTTACCTTCCATCTCTAATGAGTTGCCAGGAAACACTGTATAACTCTGGCCTTCCTTGGACAAGAATCTCACAGTCTTTAGATGGGTGAATATTTTGTTCTCTGTTATGTCCCAAAAGCCTTGTATAGAACCTAAAACATCAGTCCCCTAATGACATTTTCATAGGAAGAAAACCTTCAGGCTAATACCCTAGAACCCCCTTATGTTTTCTCCTTAGCCATAACATTTTATCTTAACCTGTGAAATAAATTTGCTAGAGAGCAATGCCTCATTTCATTGTTAGTTTCAAGAATGCTTGCTCAAGGAAATTATCATCACATTATTTATACATAGAAAATCAAGAGTAAGGATAACTGCATGCCTAAGGAATTTGTCCTGGATGGCAGGTGAGAGGACAGTCCTAGATAGTTTCTATTTAGCCTCGTTGAAGAGGAAATCTGCACAGCTTCCTAAGTCTTATAGTTCTGTCCCCTTGAAGGGTTTTATTGCATTAAACAGTCCCCTGCTGATCAAACGTCAGTGATTTTTTTTTAACTACTGACATAACAACCAGAAAATTCTTCTACTTTTATATTTGATCTAAAAAAAAAATGTTCTAGCTGGAATCCCTAGTGCACCCCTTCTACCTCAAATAATACTCCATATCCACTCTAGTCCCTCTTCCAAATCCAGATTTTCCAGTCTTCTTCAAATATACTGTGTCCATTCCTCTGTGCCTCCATCACTAGGCAGGGAAGCTCCTTGTATTCATTTATTTATTTTTGTGGGAATGGGGTTTGAACTCAGAACCTTATACTTGCTAGGCAGTGTGTTGTACCACCTGAGCTACTCCACCAGTCCTTTTTTGTGTTGGGTATTTTCAACATAGGGTCTCACAGATTATTTGCCTGGGACTAGCTTCAAACCATGATCCTCCAGATCAGTAGCTAGGATTACACCAGCACTGGCTAGTTCTCAGGTTTTGAGGACTCTTAAAACCTACTTCAGTTTTTAAGTAATAGTGAATTATTCTAGAAGATTAAATGTTTTAATGTAGTTCTAAAAATGGTGCAATCCAGCCTGTTAAACTCTTAAAATACCTTTATATATCCCACAATCCTGTGACTATGCTTACAAGAACAAGAAGCACAGCATAGCAAGCATGCAGGCCCTGAATTCAATCTCCTGTACTACTAAATTAATTAATTAATTAATTATTAACTCAATTAATTATGGAGTTGTGAGTTACTTCATGAGCTTTCAATAGTCCAAATATATTCTTTAGTCATTTTGCCCTCATGACTGCCCTGTGGTAGCCTACTCCCAGCTTCTGGTTGAATTCACATGACTGCTGCTAAGTGAGATCATATTTATTCTTCTTGAATCCAGTTCTGCTGCAGTAGTCTGCTGCCTCCTTCCTCCTGATTGAGAAAGGGATAGACTGAGCAGTGGCTATATTGTTATTCATAGGGCAGGGGTAGGGGTGGGGCAACTTTTCTCTGACTCATTTTCTCCAGGACTCTTCCATCCATTAGAAGCAGGGCTTAAGTTTTCATTAAGTTACTTATCTCTCACAGGTTCAGGTTTGATGTTCAACTGCTTCCTTTAAAAACCATCTGTAGCTGGTGTTGGTGCTTACTGTGATCCCACCTATGTAGAGGCATAAAATAGAAGACTGTGGTCTGAGGCCTGCCCAATGGGAAAAAAACACACCAAGACCCTATTATAAAAATAACTAAGCCAAGTGCTGGTGGCTCATGCCTATGATCCTAGCTACTCAGGAAGCAGACAGAGGTCAGGAGGACCTTGTTTTGAAGCTAGCCCCAGGGAAATAATTCATGAGATGCTATCTTGAAAGTATCCAGCACAAAAAAAGAGCTGGTGGAGTGGCTCAGGTGGTAGCAAGCCCTGAGTTCAAACTCCAGTACTACCAAAAAAACAGCTCCTAGGTGAGAATCACAACAGAAACATTAAGAGGTCACCTTTACTTCACCAATTTCAACAGGGGGATACGTCATTTCTGTTTTGACTACTGAGAGTAATCTCAGCCAAACAAATGGGCTGGCTTTAGTTGGGATCAGTTCACTGCAAGTGAAGTTTGGATCTTTGTGAAAGTCCTCATTTTGTAAAAAGCATTGTGTCTAATTTATGAAGATAGACTTTGTGGATTCTCCCTTCCTCTCTGCTGCTTATTTACCCTGATCTACAGAAAGCCACTGGATACAGAGGACCATCTGCAAAAAATCAAGAGTTCCATTAAACACATTTTGCAAGTCTGTGAGCATTGTTTGAGAGGTTGTACAAAACAGAAATAGGAAGGCTTGCAGAGTGGCAGTTGAGCACTGCTTAGCAAGCATAAGGCCCTGAGTTCAAACCCCAGTATAATCAAATTAAATAAATAAATTTAAAAATTAAATCAAAAACAAAAACAAAAAAATGCCTGCATAGGAGAATAGAGAATATTCTCCCTGAAAAGAGTAGTTTTCCTTTTACCCATCCAGAGTCACTTTTCAGCAGTCAGGAGCATTATTTTCCTAAATAAAAGTGTGCAATGGGGGGCCGTGAGGAAAGTTTCACAGATGGGTTACTGGGGTGGGGGAAATACCATTTTAATATCTTTTGTTTAGAAATATGCATATTAATAAAAGAGCAATTGTACAATTGATATGAAGGCACACATTAAGCTTTTATTAATGTGGTATTTATCCTAAAACTTGCAAAGCACTGCTTTCTCTATCTTATTATATACATTCTTAAGAAGAAATTTCCTCCATCATAATAATGAAGCTACACCGTCACAATATTATTGTGATCAACTTGTTACTCACCGTCATTAAAGGATATGCATTGTTGCAACTTCACATGAAACAAGGAATTGATAAGCCTGTTGCACACTTTACCATCAGCAGGTAAGTAGGACTTCTTTCAGGACCTGGAAGTACACTTATTAAAAGATACTGGCATTGAATGCTATAAGGTATTGTCCAAACTGCTGGCTTTGATGAAAAAAGCAACTTTATGAATAGACTTCACAACAGGGTATTATGCCAGCAACATTAATTCAAATAGGAAATTTTATGTTGCAAAAATATCTTTACAAAATCAGGGTGTTAGTCTTGCAGAACTTAATGCAGTTGAGGAGATTTATGGAGTGCTCAACTGTGGCAAGTGTGGTTTTATACTTTCACAGTCCTTGTTGGAAGAAAGGGAAGGCAAGAAGCAAACAATAACAGCAAAGTCAGTTTTATCCATCTTCTCTCAGTGCAGTGAGGGAAATCTATCCCCAAATCTACTTTTAATATTACTCCTAAGTAGTATACACAAAAGCTTTTCTTAACACCCTCAATCCTTTTGCTAAATTTTATACTGCCTGCAACAGTCCAGTTTGGGCAGGATTACTTTGTCAATAGCGTTGGTGCAACTCTGGAGTGATAACTGAGTTTTTCCTGTTCTTGTTTCAAGTGATATGTTAGGAAAAGGGCATGGTTTGGCAGAGTGAAAGCAGCACAGAGACAGAAACTATCAGGATGCCATGAGTAATGAATATTTAAATTTAATTAGGAGTCATTACATTTAATCAGGTGTTCATTAGCTGTAAACTGTTGAGCACTTATTAGTCATGGAATATTGTTTCTTTTTTTTTTTTTTTTTGGCTGTACTGGGGTTAGAACTCAGGGTCTACTCTATGAGCCATGCCTCCAAGCCCCTTTTGTTTGAAGGTGTTTTTTTATTCTTTTTCTTTTTTTGCTCTGTACTGTTTTTTTTTTTTTTTTCCTGTACTGGGGTTTTAACTAAGTTCCTAAACCTTGAGCCACTCTGCCAGCCCTTTTTTGTGGTGGGATTTTTCGTGATAGGGTCTCTTCAACTATTTACCTTGGGCTGGCTTTGAACTGCGATCTTTCTGATCTCTGCCTCCTGAGTAGCTAGGATTACAGGTGTGAGCTACCATGCCGATCATTCTTTCTTTTAAAGTTTGAGTTTGAATCATACCGCTGGTCCATTTTGCTCTGGTTATTTTGGAGATGGGGTTTGGAGAACTATTTGCCCAGGCTGGCCTCGAAACTTGATCCTTGTAATCTCAGCCTCCCAAGTACCTAAGATTAAAGGCATGAGCCACTAGTGCCTGGCTTGGAATATTTTTAATAATAAAGAAATTGAAAATAGAGTTGAAATTATAGTACAAGACTATACTATACTATACTATACAAGGATCATTTCTACAGTTCGTTAAAGTTACTAGCACAGTGACAAATTTCTCTTTTGGGGGGGTACTGGGGTTTGAATTCAGGGCCTACACCTTGAGCCACTCCATCAGCCCCCTTTTGTGTGATAGGTTTTTTGAGATAGGGTCTCGAGAACTACTTCCCCAGGCTGGCTTGGAACCTGATCCTCCTGATCTCTGCCTCCTGAATAGCAAGGATTACAGGATGTGAGCCACCAGTGTCCAACAACAAATTTCTTTTTTTTTTTTTTTTTTCATTTTTCTTTTATTATTCATATGTGCATACAAGGCTTGGTTTATTTCTCCCCCCTGACCCCACCCCCTCCCTTACCACCCACTCCACCCCCTCCCGCTCCCCCCCTCAATACCCAGCAGAAACTATTTTGCCCCCAACAACAAATTTCAACATGAGTTTTGGAGGGTACATGCAACCTTAGCACTTTCTAACTTCTGATCCAGGTATTTTTGTTCCTAACAGAATCCTCATGTATATTGTGGGAGCAAGAAAAGAAGATAATGACAAAATTGATACATGATATCCAGCAGTCTATAAATAGCATGATAAAATAGAATAACATCCAAATGTCAAGTAAAATCCCTCCTTGTTTGTAACAAGCTTTGTTTGAGGAACAAATCCTAAAGAACTGGGATTACAGAAAATATATGGTTCGCATGCCAAACACTTCAGCGGGCATAAATCCTAATTGGAGAAGGAGATAGTCTACTCAAAAATAGCTTACGGATTCCTATTTCTCACTCATTCTTTTCTCCTGCAGTCACCTCTCAAAAATATATTCCAGAAGTAAAGTTCTGAGTTCCCATGATGGCAGGACCATCAAATCTGTTTGACATCTTTATTAACCACATTCTTGCAATCAGGTGACACAGTGAGATAAAGACTCTTTTCTCATCCAGGGTCCTACCTACTGAGAAGATAAAAAAAAAATCCTAGCCTTTATTATTAAAGTACTAAGTATATATGCCATTATGTTCTAGTGAATAGGATCTAGAGCATTTTTTTTTTTTGGTGTCTCTTCAATGTTGTGTGTCAAAGAAGAAGGTAGATTACACTCCCTTTTTTTTCTTTTCTTTTTGGTGGTACTGGGGTTTAAACTTAGGGCCTCACATTTGCAATTAGGCACTCTCTCACTTGAGCCACTCCACCAACCCTGTTCTGTGTTGGGTATTTTTGAGACAGAGTCCTGTGAACTATTTGCCCAGGGATGGCTTGGAACCACAATCCTCCTGATAGCTACCTCCTGAGTAGCTAGGATTACAGGCATGAGCCACTGGTGCCCAGCAAACCCTGTACCCCTGAGTCTGACTTTAATGTGAACGATCATAATGATAGGAACTCCAGCAGCCATCTTGGTTCATCAGTATTTTATAGGACAGAAACTATACATGGCAAGTAAGTAAGAATCGTATTCTTAGCTCTGGATCCATTGTGTCTAAAAGATATTACATAAGTGAAATAAACTATCCTATTTAAACTATAGCAATTTTGCTTTATTTAAAAAATTTTTTTATTTTTAAGATGACTACTGACACCACAAGTAATTTTGTTTTATTTCATTACTCACAACCAAGACTAACTTACATACTTTGACTGACCCAAAGTTAGATCTGGAAGAGCAAATGTGAAAAGCCTAACATTGTATTTGTAGTGATAATTCCAGGGTTTTATTGGGGGGATGGTTGGAGAGGGGATGTTGCTGAGGTACAGGACATAAGCTATGGAGGAGCTGTGTTAGTCAAGAAAAAGTTGTGAAGAACTCATATTATCTCTGCCTTCTAAACTATTTGAAGTTAAGGACAAATGACTATATTATATGTAACCTGCAAACCAAAAGCATTTTTTTTAAAACTAGTACTTCTTGGAAAGAGGATAGAAAAAATTACATCTAGAGTCTATGTGGCAAAAACATTTTTATGTGCTGTTAGTCCTGTATGGGTAAGTCTTGTTCTTCTTTTTTTTATTGGTGTGCTGGGTGGGTATACATTGTACAATTTGCTCTTTTATTTGCCCTAAGCATGGGGAGGTAGAATCCTCATAGCACAGTGTATACAGGCTTATGTTTGGTTAAGATGGTTGTACTATTGCTGGGCTTCACCTGAAAACCTTCTCTCTCATCCATTCTAGCCATCCATGCTGCAAGCTTAAGTCTTACACCCACCTTGGGAAAGTTAATAATCTTAGGATGGTACCTGTAAACAAAGCTAATTACTCTCTGTTTAGGCAACACCCACTAGAGAATCATCCCTTTTCTCTATTACATTCCTTCATAGGGTATAGGAGATATAGGTTAGCATAATTCTGACAACCCAAACAATCTCGCTTCCCAGTACACCTCTAGGTGTACCACCTTCCTCTACTTTTTCCAGAAAGTACTTGCCTGGATGCCAATGTGAGGGATTTTTCAGGTGTAATGAAGGTTCCAAACCAGCTGACCTTAAGGAGATTATCCTAGTAGACCTGACCTACTCAGGCTTACCCATAAACCCCTGGCATTTGGGTGCTAAGAAAGATTCAACAGGAGGGACTGATGACTTAAGAAATGGAGAAGGACACATGACATGGGTCTGGGAATGGCCTCTGGAAACTGGAACAATCCGTACCTGATGGTCAGTCAAAAAAAAGATGGAATTTTGGGCCAGTTCTATAACTTTAAGGAACTGAATTCTCAACAATGTAAATGAACTTGGAAGATGACCCCAAATTCCAGGTGAGAATACATCCTGGCTGCCTTCTTAATTTCAGCCTTTTAAGACGCAAGTGGAGGATCCAGCCATGCTAGACTGGATTGCAGGCACATGTATCTGTGAGTTCATAAATCGGCATTGTTTTAGGATGCTAACTTTGTAGTAAGTTGTTACAAAGCAATATAAAACTAATACAGACATTTATTTTAGTGAACTGCTGCTTGGAGCCTGAGGGGAGAAAGAAATAGGGGTAGAGCTGGATTCTCTAAGAAGCTCCTTCATCTTGTATTGCACATGGAAAACTGATCAAGAAATCTGTTCTAATTCAAAATTATTTTACTAGGCCAGAATGATAACATCAAAACATACCCAGAATAGAGCTTTGACAGGGAATTTAACTCAAAAAGAAAATATACTCAGTTGGGATTTTTTTTACCATGATGGAAGAATAAAATTTACTCTTCTCCTAGAATGGAGCAACTTGTTTTCTGAGCCAAAAGGTCATGCCATTTCTTCCTTCCATCCTCCCTCCCTCCCTCTCTCCCTCCTTCTCTCCCTTCTTCCTCCCCTCCTTCTTTCCTTTTCTTTCTTTCTGTTACAGGGTCTCAGTATGTAGCCCAGGGTGGCCTTGAACTCGAGATGCTCATGCCTTAGCCTCTCAAATTCTGGGATTGCAGATGTGTACCATTATGTCCGTTGTTAGAATGGTTATTAGAGGATACAAAGTATTGTTTTATCTTTTTACATAGAAAGTGAAGTGAATCTCTTCATATATTTAGTTAAATGAGCACAAATTGCTATTGGTTTGTTATTTTCTTCTTTCTCTCGGACTAGATCCTGTGCAAGTATCTTCATAGAGGCGTCTCTGGTAGAATTTGACCAATTCTTGTATTCTGAGTTTACCCTTTGTTCAGCTTCTCACCCATTCACAAAAAATGTCATGCTTGATTGTTAATAGTTTATTGTATAATTTCAGTGGATTAGTCAGGGTTTCCAGAGAGATAGAACAAATAGGATATGTATATAGAGCGATGGGAAGGGATTTACTAGGGATTAGATCATGCAATTATGGAGAATGAGAAGTTCTATGACTGACCACCTGTAGGCTGGAGACTCTGGGATGCTGATGGCCTGAAGGCCTCCAAACCAGGAAAGATGATGGTGTAACTCTTGGTTCCGGGCTGAAAACCTGAGAATCCAGGGGCCACTGATATGAGTCCTGGAGTCCAAGTTTGGTGAGTCTAGGGTTCTGATGTCTAAAACAGCAGAAAACAAGTCTACCCTGACTCTAAGCTAAAAAACCAATTCACTTTATTTATTTATTTTTGTGGTACTGGGGTTTAAACTCACCTCAGTACCACACTATCAGCCCTTTTCTGTGATGAGGTTTTTCGAGATAGGATCTCTTGAACTATTTGCGAAGGCTAGCTTCGAACCTTGATCCTCCTGATCTCTGCCTCCTGAGTAGTTAGGATTACAGGTGTGAATCACTGGCACCAGCTACCTTTATTTATTTTTGCTATGCCCCACTCTGCTGATTGGATGGTGTCCACCCACATTGAGGGCAAACCTCTGCTAGTCCTGTTTTGTGTTGGGTATTTTTGAAATTGGACCTCTCAAACTATTTGCCTGAGCTGGCTTTTAATCATGATCTTCCACATCAGGGGTGAGTTATCAGCCCTGAGATAGACCACTAAAGAATGAGAGACCTATAATTCCAGGACTCTGGAGGCTGAGGCTGAAGAGGATTTTGAATTTGAGCCCATGGGCTATCTGAGAGAGCCTACCATCTCAAAAACAAAACATTAAAAAAATAAAAAAAAAAAAAACACCCAAAACACCAAACTAACCCCCCCAAATATCCCAAACAAAATAACAACAAAAAAGAATGAGAGAAGAGGATACATTTCAATACTGACTGAGGACATGAAGGAAAAGTACAAAGGACTATGAGGTTTATATGTAAGAAGAGGAATTTAGTTATCCAAGGAGTTCTAGAAATATTTTCCTGAGGAAGTTCAAGCTAAGGAAGGTAGGAAATGTGTGTGTTGGGGGAAGGTGGGGGTGGTGGTGGAGGGATGCAGAGAAAGCAAAGCCCTTAATTCCCTGAGGTATCTTTCAATAATCTCTAAGACTCATTTCCAAAGGGAGTCATAGATAGGTAAACAGATAAATTAAAGCTTGCTTTTTAAAAATGACTTGTGGTTTAAAGGGAAAGAGATTACCAAGCATAGAATATACATCCTTTGTTTCTTCCTATCATCTGGATGCATTTTCTGCCTTGTTCTCCCTCCTGTCCCCCGACCCTCTCCCCCCAAAAAAACTTTAAGATTTTGAAAAGGTTAGTGTTTCACATGGTTGTTTCCCTTTGTTCCATCATGGGTCTGCCTGTATGATAAGTGAATTTATTATAGTGTGTGTGAGGGGGGGTGTTGCCACAAGGCAATATTTTATACTTAGACTATTTGGAAGTTTTATGTTTAGAAAACCAAACTCAAAAATGGGTTTATTTAAGATTTTTTTTTCCTTTCTTTCTTTTTGTGGTGTTGGTGCTCTAATCCAGAGCTTTCCACATGCTAGGAAAGCATTCTACCACTGAGCTACATCCCAGCCCTCTCTGTGTAGCCCAAACTGCCTTCAAATTCACTGTTCTCCTGCCCTTGCTTCCCAAATGCTAGGATTTTATAGGTGTGCCCCACCACACTCAGTTTATTTAAATTTTCAAGTTAATTAGTCTTGTTATATTTCTAACAAATTTTACTGCTCAAGGGACCTTAATGTTTAGTCTCATTTATAAAGTTAGATCATTTTACATGGTAAGGTTATAGTTAGCAATTTAGTATCGTCAAAATCTTTAAGTAGTTCAGTTGTCTGACTTAAATTTCCTTAAGCATGGATTTTTCTTTTTTGAGATGGTGTCTTACAGCTGGGACTATACAGGCATGTCACCATGCCCAGCACCACGAAATCCTTATAAGTCAAATCAAGCTCAGAAAACCTGAAATTCTTAGCAATCACAATGCTTTTTATATATTTGGATTTGTATTTACAATCACAAATCTATAACAATGCCTCAATTGTGTGTTTTAATTTGGAGTTACATGGTTATTTTGATAAACCAAGTTCACAAACATTGCAAACAATACTAAACAGAGGTTTTTTTTTGTGGCTCTGGAGTTTGAACTCAGGCCTTCGTGCTTGCAAAGCAGGTATTCCACCACTTAAGCTATGTCTCCAGTCCATTTTGATTTGGTTATTTTGGGGATGGGGCTCAAGAATGATTTGCCAGGACTGGCTTCAAACCTTGTTCCTCCTGATCTCAGCCTCCCAAGTAGCTAGGATTACAGGTGTGAGTCACCAGTGCCTGGCTTCTAAATAGATTTTTACATATCCAAATGTATTAAGAGTCTAATTATGACATTTCCTTGAGTGAAAAGGTGCTCCTTGATTAAATGAGGGTGCACTTAGCTGGAGATTCCAGAAGGGAATGAGAGATGAGACTGCAGATACCCAGCATTCTTCTCTTCAGCACCTATTCAGCAAACTGGTATCATACTATGTGATTTTTGGACAATTTCTTCCTATCTTTTTTTTTTTTTTTTTTTGAGTGTGAAACAGAAATGTACCCAACCAGACCTGTTGTTGAACTGATATGTTCCAGGTAGTCCCTCCTCTGTCCTGCTTTCCAACCTCTGACTCCCAACCTTTCTCAAGGACCTCAGGCCTCCAACAGTGAGGCCTTCACAGTCTTGTGACACTAGCTCTGTGGAAGCTCTGTGTAGGTACAGAGGGGTCACAGGCAGGGTGTTTGTTCTTGGGGAGACCACTCATTTTATCCCTCTCATCTCAAGGGCTCCAGATTCCTATTGGGTGTGGTGTAAACAAAATTTCTATTCTTTTGGCCCCTATTCTGATCTCACCCCAAATCTGACTTTTTTTTTTTTCAGTTCTTTTGAAACCTCCTTGAAATGCCATGGCCAGATATATCTGCCAGTATATTGACTGGGATCTTGTAAGAGGCCCTGGTAAAAATCACTGAACTCTTATTCATACATCATTGACCCCCAAACCTTTCTAGCTTTCTATTCATGACAACTGAAACATTTCTCCTGCCCAAAAACATACACATGGGTCACCTGATGGTTTTTGCATTTCCTTGACCCTTAATATACTCAAGTGACTTTTTCATTTACACCTAGAGTCTGATCTTGATGGAATACTGCATTTTTTTCCATTTGTAGGTATTTCTGCTCTACACAATGTTTTCCTAGAAAACAAACAAAAAGACACTTCTCTGTAAAATCATGCTAAAAATAAGAATGTTTCTATAAAGGTTAGAGCAGAACACTCAAATCACTATACAACTAAAACCAAATGCTTACAAAAATTTAATAACCTTTCAAATACATGCATGCACACATACACATACGCGCATAAAGATAAGTAAACTTCTAACCACAACAAAAACAAAATATATGGTAACAACTGAGCCAGCTTTTTCAAGAAGTGATTGGTAGTTTGGGAAAGCCTAGTTGGGAATGCCTCAACTCCTTTCCAAACTGTGGAGTTAGGATGGTAAGGTCAAAACGTACATTGGAACAGCAAAATGAGCTTCTCTAAGACAGATTATCTGGTTAAAATTAGTCAAGAAGATTATAGTGTGCATTGTCATCAGGCTAGTTGAGAGTGACACTGATGGTCTGGACATCTGGCTGTGTTAGAGGATTTGTTCTTCCACTGTTCTTATTTGGAATCAAACTTCAACGTGCTGGGAAAAAGTCATGTTTGAACCAATGTGATATTTTTTATTACACTAAATTCCCTTTATTAATCGTTATAGAAACATGCTACTTCTAGCCTTATGGTTGATGTGTAATTCCAGTAGGGCAATTCCCAAGGATGCTCAATAACTAAATGAACTTTGAATTTCACCTGTCTTCTACGATTATTACAACTGGGATTTCTTATTCTACATATTCTTCCTGAATAATTACCTGTTCTCTAGTTTTCAGTTGCTCTCTCTACACCAAAACTTTATTTTTACTTGAGCTATTTCTGCTGATCTTCAGACTTACATGTATATATGTTGACTAGAAATTTCTCTCTCTGTCTCTGTCTCTGTCTCTGTCTCTCTCTCTCTCTCTCTCTCTCTCTCTCTGTGTATGTTTGTATCTCTGGTACTGAAGATTGAATCCAGAGCATCATGCTTGCTAGGCAATGCTCTACCACTTTAGAAATCTCTATTCAGATACCATGTAGGCACCTGAAAGTCAACATGTGCACATTTTGGTGCAATAATATATGTAGACACACTATTCTTTTCCTATATCACTGGCAACCACAACCACTCAATTTTTCAAGAATATTGGCATTGACAATAAATATCTTTTCTATACTTCTGTAACCATCAAGTTTTAGTTCTCTTGTCTTTTTTATACTTCATTAGGAATGTTCAGTTTTTTCCATCCCCACTCCTATTACCTCAGGTCAGCTTTTAGCTGAGAACTGCAACCGACAACCAAGTTCTGTGACCATTTTACCTATTCTGAACCCAGTCTTTAGTCATTAAAAAACAATCTCATCTACTCAGGAGGCAGAAATCAGGAGGATCATGGTTCAAAGCTAGCCTGGACAAATAGTTCACAAGACTGTATCCCAAAAAATAGCCAACCAAAAAAGGGCTGGCAGAGTGACTCAAGAGGTTGAATGCCTGGCTAGCAAGTGTGAGGCCTGAGTACTGCCAGTCTTGTTTAGCACTCTAGTGAATATGAATGTGAATATGAATTTACTTTGGAATTAAGTTTAATGTTTTTATATTTACAAGGCTCTGCCTATTTTCTCTGAAACAATGTTAGCATTTGCCATGATGTCATCTACCTAGTCCCTTATCCAGAGGCTGAACTAATGAGGTCATCGAATTTTGGATTTTCAGTCTCCAATTGTTATAATAACAAAAAGCTAACAGAAGAAAACTGACTTAATCCTATTTGTAACTGTACCTCCTTAGCAATGGTGTCTTTGGTACCTCCCTCTTCTGCAGCCATTTTAGTGAAGAAGTGATCCTTGGGCAGAGTCCTTAAATATTTCTTAGGACCTCTGTCTGGGTTTTGTTTCTTTATATACCCACTACAGCCATTTTAGAGCAGGTTCTAAATCATGACCTCCACTTACTTCTCTGGCTCTTTTATGAGGCTAGCTTCCTTGAGGCAGGAGCTTATTAATATGTTTTCTAGCTTTTAGTATGCTTTGGGACCTCACATTTGAACAAATTGGCATTTGTGCTGAGGTAAGGTGGAGCTACCACCGCTGACCCCTGGATTCCTAAAGACTCATCTTCGATCATGTGGCCATCTTTATTTGGAAGAGCACCAAACATAGTTACCTGTTCATTTTTCTCTTCCAAGAGCAGTGCTCTCTTGTGAGATTCTATTGCCTCACATAGAAAATCCAAGATTTCTTGAGCTTTCTCGATGGTAAACACAGTGCGATAGAAAACAAATCTTCCAAAGGGCCTCTGATCCAGAACACAGAAAATCAGTTTTTCTTGGTGCAGCTCACATACACTACTCTTGACATCCATTACATGACATCTAGATGCTTTGCTAGCTCAGTCATGATTTCTCAACTTGTAAATATCTTTGCACTTAAGTTACTTTAAGTGCCATGACTGGAAGTTTCTTTCCAACTTCTTCAAAGGCCCTCAAAGCATGACTTGTGCCCACATTCAATTACAAATAGTTTATTAAGTGATGTGAACAGACAGAAAACTCAGCTTTTCCCTGAAATCTGGTAGATCTGATGTAGCATTGTTCTGTTAAGAGAGATAGAGAAGAATTAATGGGAAAGGCAAAAATATAAGAATCACTCATTTCAACCTGACTTTTGCAATATTAGGTATGTTTTAGTTCAGGATCATATTCCTTCATCTTCTAAGTCAGAGCCTTCTACTCCAGGCCTCTTTGAGAATGTTATTCACTATCCATATTCATGCTGGGAACCCTTTCTTATAACAAGGGAAGGAGAGAGATTGTTTTCTAGGAGCATGCCCTAGGGATTAGCCTCCAGCTATCTAGGTATTCAGTATTGGTGGAGATGTTTTATTTGTAAAGCCTTGGTCCTCAAACTTCATTGCATGTTAGAATCACCTGGAGAGTTATGTCAATTCTGGTACCTGAACCTGTGACTTTTAGACTTTAGAGTATATTGAAGTCACCTGAAGGTCTTGTTAAAGCTAGGTTGGTGGTCCCTACCTCCAGCGTTTGGAGATCTGGGGTGGGAGGTAGGAGTTGGTATTTACAAGTTCCAGGTGGTACTGAGAACCAATAACTGTGTGTTTCATACCAATTAAGGCACCATACCAATTCAATCAGAACCTTTGAAGGTAGGACCTAGGCTTTAGTGGTTTTCTAAACTCTCAAGTGATTCAAATGTGTAGTTATGTTAGGGAACTACTACGATATGGGGATGAAAGGCTTAAGAAGAATGGTGAGGCATCTAGGAGACATCACACATAGGCATCTTGCCTATGTGGAGAAGTGGGAGTAATGTGAAATGTCAATGTCCTGGCCCAGCCTGTGACCACAAAATATGCTTATATTCCCAGTTGGTCTGCTAGCAAGGATTTCAATCTTTTGGGGGTGCTCATCCCCAAAGATTCTTGAGGTCTTGCTTTAGGTTCATAGCATCATTGCCTTGCCCCTTGGGTCACAGCTCCTTTGAGTCACTTAGTTCTTAAGTCTTACAAATATAACTAGTCTCACCAGGGAAACTTATACAGTATCATGTTTTTGACATGGATTTCTACCATTCATGAAGCCCCAGCTATCCCTAGAACCCCTGTTCTTCTTTAGGGTTCTCTCCAATCATATCAGCCAACAGAAATTTCCTTAGGTCCTTACACCTATATATCCAAGAAAGAGCTACGGTGGCAAGAAAGGTTTCAGCTTGCTTTTTCTCAAGAAGTTCCACTGGCTCTTTTTGAGGTCGATGCCATGAGTTTACCTAGAAGTAAACATTCTCTTCTCTGACCTTACCATTTTGGCTACAAATAATAGTTGAACATGGGAAGAGCACCCCCTGATGGAATCTCATGCTAATTACCATTGGATAGTTGGAGGAAGAAGGAGACAACTCAGCTCATCCACTATCAGGGCTTGATTTGACTCGATCCTTATCCAGCAGACCTGCTTTGATAACAATTATAAATCCTTTGGCCTTAATATTTGTGGCTCATTCAATTCTATGGAGATGGTAGCTACCATAGACTCTGAACTGAGGCAACATCTGTGGATTTAGGGTGAGTTAGAATCTAGAATTTGTCACACTGAAAACTGTTGATTAATAGGGGGTAATGGGAGAAGGAGAAGGGAGAGTAATAGAAGGCATTAATCTGATTAAAGAACAATATATTCATGAGTGAAATACCACGGTGAAGCTCCTTTGACAATGAATATACACTTGAAAAATGAAAGACTGCAATATAAAACAGGTCCTGTTTAGGAGGTGGATGCTACCAGGAGGGGGTAAATAGAGAGGGAGGGGAAATACAGTGGATGTACTTTATGTACTTGTTTGAAAATAGAAAAATGAAACCTGTTGAATTTATTTTAAGGAGGAGTGATAGGAGTGAGGGAAAATGGAGGTGGGGATGAATCTAACTAACCCCCCCTTACAATAAATATATGCTAATAAAAATACTTGAAAAAGAAACTAGAGATTTCCTCATTTGTAATTGTGTCTAGAATTAACATCTACCTCATTGGGCTGTGGGGAAGATTAAATAATCCAATATATATGTTAAGAGTGGTATATGGTAGAGAACGAGTGATCTCTATTTACTATTTGTCTTAACTATTCTCATATTTTTTCTTCTAAACATACATTTATGATATTAGATGAGTCTTATGAACAAGTGTTAAGATTTCCTTAAGAGGGATTGGGGGTGTGGTTCAAGTGGTAGAACAACTGCCTAGTAAGCTCTAGGCCCTGAGTTCAACCTCTAGCACTGCCAAAACAAAACAAAATCTTCCTTAAGAGAAGTATAAAGTGGACTCTCATTAAAATGATAAGGAGACAATGTCCATTCACCTAAGCATGTGATTTCTTACCTGTAAAATACTTGTCTGATGTAGGATGATTTACATTTATTTTCTAATCTGGGTGTATCACATCACTAGAACTCAAAAGGTGTTTAACAATTCCTGTAGAATTAAATGAGAGATGTCTCATGAGGGCTGTCATATGATAGATGCAAGAACAATGCCTCTTGATGCTTACCACAAGCTGTGCTCTTACACTGACAGTGTAGAAAAAGGAAGGAAAGTAAACCTACTCCATATACACCTCAGCCCAGGCCCTGTGCCTGGTCTGTACTGTGAGTGGGGAGACATGGGTTGGCAAAACAAAAGAATCAGAACAAGTGATTTTTGCATGC
This sequence comes from Castor canadensis, assembly GCF_047511655.1. NCBI lineage: Eukaryota > Metazoa > Chordata > Mammalia > Rodentia > Castoridae > Castor > Castor canadensis. Next base: position 75,237,302 of record NC_133399.1, on the reverse strand, counting down.
TTAACATTAAAAAAACCCACCATTGTCTTTTACTCATTTTAAATCTCACTTACTTGGTAGTAGTTGCAATTATCTCTAACGGGATGTAGCTCAGTGGCAAAGTACTCGGCATAGCATGTGCAAGGCCCTGGGTTTAATCGCCATTATCACTACAAAAACAGGAAAGGAAAAGAAAATTACCTCTATCTCAATTTTCATATTCCACATTAAGAAGAGGAAAGAAGTTAGAGCACAACTCCCTTTTCTAATAGTTCATCCTATATTTAGTCTGTATTCTGTTTGTTTTTGAGACAGGGTCTTCCTATGTTGCCTAGGTTGGCCTTGAACTCAGGATCCTCCTCTGGAGGGTTGGGATTACAGCTATTTACTGACATGCCTGGCTTGTTTTTAATTCTTGTTTGTTGATTTCTGTTTAAATTGTTCTTAAGAAGTTTCATGATCATACTTTCTAATCCAACAGTTTTCTCTTGGCTTCCTTTTTTTTTTTTTTTTTTAATCTCTTCCAGAGACAAAGTACATAAAGCAGGCTTTTAGAAGTCTGAAACAAGTAAAATTTCAACACTTAAAGCTTCTGAAGGCAAGGGATGAACAATGAAAGCTTCATTTCTAGAAACAAACAAACCTCTTTCCTTAAAGTCTCACACTGTCTGAAAAACTGTAGAAAGCACAGGTCTAGGCAGGCCTAGCCACTGGGCTTTCAACTGAGGCCCTGGAGGAGGCCTGAAGGTTACCCACTCAGGCCCTTTCCCACACATCTGGCCTCCCTGTGTTTCTGTGTAAAGATGATTGTGAATATTCCCAAACTAACCCGTTGTTTAAGTATCTCTGAGATTTAAAAGAATATTACAATGTAGAATTTTTGTTTGTAATATTTTGAGCTACTGTCAGATCATATATTTTCCACATATTCAAAGTTTTCTCATCCTAAATAGTAGCTATTCCTTCACTCGAATACCTTAAACTTCCAGTTTAAAGATTTCAGATCAAATGTCATTTCTCCCAAGAAAATATCTGTAATTGTTCCAGCAAGAAGATAATAGTCCTTGCACTCAGATACCAAAGCAGCTAAGGAAGTTAAATTCTACCACTCTTAAAACACCCATCCCTTTTGCTTTGCAGGTTTTGTTTTCTTTGTTTTTTTTATACACATATTTCTGGAGTATTGAGAAACACTGGAACAATGCAAACATGGCTACCTCCAATAAAAGAGCCAGAGAAAAACAACAGGCATGGCTGGCTGCCTAGCCCCGGTGATGTTGGGGATAATGTTCAGAACCTTCCCCAACTCCCCCTTTGCGGCCATCTTTTTCTAATGCCCATCCCCCTCCAACCTCTCTTTTCCCACCACAGGATGCTTAAAATGGCCGAGGGTCCCTCTCAGATCACCCCTCCCTAGTGACGACCTACTGCTTGTAGAGGTCACAGATTTTTTTTGGGCTCTCTCTCTCTTGCTTCTTCGTTTTCCTTTTATTTGGTTTGGGGGGTAGGGTGATGGGGAGATGCCCTTCTTGGGCTACGGCGATTCTGTGCCAGTCCTCATATGGTAAATGGTGCACCCCCACGGGGTCTCTGGTCCAGGGCTTACACTTACACACTAGAGCTAAGAGGTGCCTAAGCTCCAGGGAGGGATGTGGCTGGTGCCCACCTCCATCCCCAAACTGCCTGACCTCTTTTCAAATCTCTCTTTCTCTCCCTTCTTTCCCTCCTCACTGTCTTCTGTATGAATCTATCACTGTTACACTTTCTGCTAAGCCTCTCTAGCATACTGACAGTTCTTTTGGGCATAGGGTTAGGAGCAACTGCCCCTTCCGAGTGGACTCAAGCCCAAAGTTTATTGTTAGTCTGCTTTTTTCTACCTAATAACTACACTATTTGAGGGCCTGACCTTTTGGTCATACATAAGCCCCTAACTTCCCATTCCTTTGCGATCTCCTGCAGGACCCTTCTCCGATTCTACTCTGCACACTCAACACCAGCTCTGATTTCTACAGGGATGGGTAAGACCTGGTCTCTTCGTCTGGCACTCCGTGGCATGTTGGTGTGCAGACTCTGGCCATTTTCACTTTCAGTGTTCCTATCTCTCCTCCTCCCTCTCACTCTCCAGCCATTTGGCCCCTGGCGAGTCTGGCCCCTGGCTACATAGGTTAGAGATGTCTACCTATTGACCCAGGTTCATTTTTTCCAGTTTTGTAAGATTTCTCTGGGGCACACCCTAGAGAAAACTTCCTAACCCTGGCCATGGCAATACCCACTCTAAAAGTCTGTCTGACTCACCCCTGGGGTGTCTGCTACATAACCTCATAAAATTAGGCCTAAAGGGTGATTTAATACAAACAAACCTCATCCATTTTTCCACACAAATTTGGCCACAATATAGATTAGATAACTCCTCAAAATGGCCTGAATTTGGCACTTTTGATCCCAATATTCTCCGAGATCTTGACAATTTTATTGTGAGAAACAGCAAATGGCAAAAGGCCCCTTATCATCAGGCTTTCTTTTTTCTCAAGTTCCGACCTTCCCTTTGTTCAAACTGCAGCCCCCTCCAAGTCCTTCTTCTTGATTCTCACCCCTCCCTCTCAGCTCCTGCTCCCAATCCCTTCCCATCAGCTTTTGATCCAAATCCTGCTGACAAACCCTCTCCTAGTTGGTCCCCCTTCTCTTCAACCCAACTCCTCCAAGCCCCCTTTGCTTTCCAGAAGACTCTCCCCACCTTTCCCTAGAAAATCCTTCCTCAATTGCATCCCATCTCTTCCTTTGTCCCCTCCTCACACCCGATCCAAACACACACTCCCGTAACTCCTACAGCTATCCACATCTACACACCCACCTCCAGCCCCCATTCTCCCCCATGAGAGGTGACAGGAGTGAAAGGAACAGTCAGAGTCCATTTTCCTTTTTCTATGCTAGATATCTCTCAACTTGAGCAACGATCAGTCTCCTTTTCAGACAATCTAACAAGATAATATAAGGAATTCCTCTGTTTTACTTGGTCCTATGCCCTCACATGGGGTGACACCCTCACAGAGGATAAAAAGAAGAGAATATGGAAGATAGCAGAACAACGCACTGACCAACTACATGAACAGCATCCCAGTGGACATCCCCTGGCCATTGAGACAGTACCTAAGACTGAGCCTCAATGGAGCTATCAAGATGGGGACCCAGGATCAAATTCCTAAGATCATAGGACTTCCTGCCTATAGGCAGGCATGGACAGAAATAGCCATAAACAAGTCAACTACAATAAGATCAGAGATCACACCAAATCCAGATAAAAACTCTGCTCCTTTCTTAATTACCTCATGAAAATATTGGCCACAGCAGCTTTCGTAATACCAGAAGCTCAAAAAAGAACATTCAACTTACCTATGTCATCTCACAATATTCAAGACTTAATTAGCCACAAAGCTCTTAGCTCCATCTCCCCATCTCATGTTCAGATCTTACATTCCTTTCTCTTACAACCTGATCTGACTTTAGGTGATGCCAGCGACTAAACCCTGCTTCCCTCTTACCCTCAAACATCCCACCTAACCCAGAGCCCCCAGCTCATGGTTGTATCAAGATACTTAATGACTCACAACCTTTCATCATGTCCCAGACATCCCCATACTCGATGCCCCCACCTGGTTTATAGACAGCAGCTCGACAAAGGCCTCCCCTACCTCTGCAGCTAAAGCAGGATATGCAATAGTTGAGGGATGCCCAAATAATAATACATATACCATAATGAAAATAAATAGCCTTCCTCCTACAGCTACCTCCCAACAGGCAGAACTGTATGCTCTTATACAAGCACTACAAAGGACAAAATCAAAACATTTAGCATTTATACAGACTCAAAATACACATACAATATCATCCATTCTAATAGCCAAACATAGAAAAAATGGGGCTTCTTAACAACTAAGGGATCCCTAATAAACAATGCAAAACATATTATGGCCCTTTTACAAGTGGCCACTCTCCCTCACAAAGCTGCCATCCTTCACTGTAAGGGACATCAAAAGGATAACCCCTTCATATCTATTAGCCATAATTTGGCAGACACCAGAGCTAAACAGGCAGACCAACAAACAGCCCCCACTCCTCCAGGACATTCTACCAATTCACTATACTTACATAAAAAAAGAGATAAAACTATTAAAAACTCGGGGCTAGCCAGCACAAAGGATACTGGTTTCTTAATAATACCCTTGTTCTACCAAAACAACAAATTAAACCCATACTGACTGCCCTCCATGAAGTCTTCCACTCTAACCCTCTGTCTTTCCTTCATTTTATTATCATTCCTAATCTTAACTTCCTCAAAACACTAAAGGAAATCTCATCCTCTTACAACATATGCTCCAAAACTAATGCCTTATCGAACATCCCACACTCCTCCTTTCCTACCCATCAGGCAAGAGGTCACTTACCTGGGTCAGACTGACAAGGTGATTTTACTAATATGCCCCATGTTAAGTGCATCAGATATCTTCTAGTTTTCATTGATACCTTAACAGAATGGATCAAAGATTTCCCCACTACTAGCAAGAGATCCTCCACAGTGGCCACCATACTTTTCAGGGAAATAATTTCCCGTTTTGATCTCCACACATTTCTACAATCAGAAAATTGGCCAGAATTTACTTCTACCATCATTCAACAGTTGACCTTCTACATTGGGGTCAAAGTGGCACTTCCATTTCCCAAATAATCCACAATCCTCTGGAAAAGTAGAAAAGGCCAATCACACCCTAAAAAACATACTCACCAAACTTAAGAACTTCAATTGGACTGGGTCAAACTATTACCTTTAGCTTTCTTCTGTAACCTGAGCCCTCCCTTGAAAGTCTGCAAATCAGTCCTTTCAGGCCATGTATGGCTGTCCACCAGTAACACTGGGTCTTCCTACCACACCCTCTAACATTCCTCCTCCTCTGCTTTCTTCTTTACTACCCTACCTGAGGACAACACTTTAGACTTACCTAGACACCCACCTCCCAAAACCCAACTGTCTTTCTCCTGCAAACCCCAACCCAGTATAGATTGGAGAATGGGTTTATTATAAGGGACCAATATCCCCTCTTCCCTTACAGCCTCCTTGAAAGGGCTTCCTACAGGTTTTTTTTTAACAACTCCTTCTGCCGTTAAACTATAGGGTTATAAACCCTGGGTACATGTCTTTTCTATAAAACGAGCCTCTTCTCTCCCCAATGTACTGCCCCCTCTTGCTCTCTCCTGTTCCAGGACTGGGTCCACCAAAATCCATATCACCCACCTGCCCTCCATCCAGGAGACTGATGAATCAGCTTCTCCAACTGTATCAGACCTTCTTCCAGATTCTCTAAAGCCAACTTAACAGTTAGTACCTACCACAAGAAAACCTTGCAGAGATTGTCTCGGACCTTTGGCTACAAGGAAATCTTGTTGAGTTCACACCTGACCAAGTACTCTTCTTCTTTTGCCTTTTCTTCACCATCTGTTAGATATGAAAGAAGCATGGAAAAGGCAGAGAGACTGCTCAGAAGCCCTGTGGAGGGGGACCCCAGCAAAAGAGCTAGAGCCCACTGCCACACATAGGCTTGGGCTAGATATTGGGGGCTAATGGAAAAGTATCAGGAAGGTCATGAAGGAACACTGTTGCTCAGCAACCAAGAAAGATAAGTTGTAGTTAGGTTACTGTCTGCTCAACTATTCTTGGTATCCATCTGGGGAGATAAAGGTTAACAACTGCCTCCTTTGTTAGTCTTTGGGGTCAGGTGGGGAGTTTCCAGGAAGCCACATACAAGGGAGAAAGGGGTTTGGTCCTAACATGGCTGTCCTCACTGTCAACCCCACCATTCTTGCCTTTTGATAGCTAGGTAGATAGGAAAAGGACAATGAAATTTCATTTAGCTACTTCTCATCTCCTGCCCCCAGGGTAACTTCACTACAGCCACATCAGACTTTTGTAATGGGACACTCTTTCCCAATGCCATGCTAGTCTTTAACATACCAGGACTCTACCTAAATTCCTTCTCCAAAAGTGACTGCAGATTTTATTCACGCCTCACTCCCAGCTTTTCCTCTGTCCGCCAACCCATTGACTTACCATGGAATTCCCCGCACCCTTCTCTTATAGCCTCTTTTAACAGCCTCCCTCCATCTTATTTTGCTCATATGAAAGAGAACAAAGTGCAGATGGAACCCCTCCTCTCTTTCGAATTAATGAGCTGCCTCTCCCCCCTCACAGGAATCTGTGGGTCCCACATATACACACGTCTGCCCACTAACTGGATGGGAATTTGAACCCTTGTTTTTCTGAATCCCCTGTTGTCTACACTATTCACTCAGAAATCATTCCTGTCACCGTTGTCAGCTTTATACACACAAAAGAGATATCAGACTCACCCCCGCCAGTAGTGGGACTGGGCCTCTTAACTGGGATTGGGACAGGATCAGCTGGATTAGGGGTGTCAATCAGCCAATTCCAAAAACTATCCACAGCTCTAAAAGAAAGCCTTAATGATATTGCCTTACAGATTTCTGCAATCCAGGATCAGATTGACTCTTTGGCAGCAATGGTCCAACAAAACAGGAAGAGATTAGATCTCTTCACAGGTGAAAAGGGCAGGCCATGCCTCTTCTTAGGAGAGGATTGTTGTTTCTTCACCAATAAATCTGGCATAGTTAGACACGGAGTAAAAAAACTTAAAGATAGGGCACAACAGCTAACATCTTCACAGTCTACTAATATCCTTTCCTCCTTGTACCCATGGCTCATTCCACTGGCTGTTCCTTTCATCCTTTTTTGTCTGGCTTTAATGTTTCTACCATGTCTTATTAATATCCTTCTAAGATTTTTACAGGAGTGTATTACTGCCATTTTTTTGGGCTACCTCGTGAGAACAATTTAAAGCCATCATGCTTCTACAACCTCTCCAGGCTCAACAACCCCCTACATAGTCACTGGCCAGCAGTAAGTAGATAGAAGACCAGTGCCCTTTATTTCACACACACACACACACACACACACACACACACACACACACACACAATAAAAAGCCTGGAATGCTGGGGTATTGAGAAACATTGGAACAATGCAAACATGGCTACCTCTGATAAAAGAGCCAGAGGAAAAACAGCACATATGGCTGGCTGCCCATTTCCAATGACCTTCGCAATAATGTACAGCACCTTCCCCCATTCCCTCGTCACAGTCATTTTTTCTAATGCCCATCCCCTTCCAACCTCCCCTTTTCCATCACAGGATGCTTAAAAACTCCAGCCCCTCTCAGAGTGTTACTCTGATGGGTGAGGCTCTCTCTCAGGTTTCCTCTCCCTAATAAAGACCTGCTGCTTATAGAGGTTGCAGATTCTTTATTGGTCTCTGTCTCTGTCTCTCTCTCTCTCTCTTTCTCTCTTCTTTGTTTTCCTTTCACATATCTCTTGCTCCCAAAAGAAGATTAATTATTTTAGTAACATCACTTTCACCATTAAGCTGATTACTCTCTATATAATACAGGCACAATACCTGTTAGTTAAATTAAAAAAAAAAACCCACCTGTTGGAATGATGAACTGTTAAATATTTCTTATATTATGGTTGAGATAGATTCTTGAAGATGATTTCATACTTCAACTTGAAGAAAATTGCCTCATTAATGTGCTTACTATAGGGGGCACGTCACATTTCCTGGCTGAAAACATGAAAACATGCTGATTAACATATTAAATTTTTTGAAAATTGGATGTTTCTACAAAAATTTATTGGGAAAGAAGTAAAAATGGGCTGAGTATAGTGACTCATGCCTGTAAATCTCAGCTACTCTGAAGGCAGGTGTTGGGAGGCTTGTCAACAAGCCAGACAAAAAGCTAGATCCCTATCTCAACAACAAAAAAAAATGAGTGTGGTGTCATGTGCCTGCCATACTGGCTTCATAGGAAGCATGAATAGGAGATCATGGTCCAGGTCAACCCCAGGCAAAAAAATGCGAGGCCCTAGCTAAAAAATATCTAAAGCAAAAAGGCTTGAAAGCATGTCAAAAGTGTAGAGTGCCCATCTTGCAAGTACAAGGCCCTGAATTTAAACACCAGTACTGCCAAAAACAAAACAAAACAAAAATAAAAAACAGAACAATTCTTTCCAATATTCCAATCTCACCACAACAAACACTGCCAGTTTGGTGTTTATCTTTCATTACTATTTAATTGCTAAATTTTGTTTTATTGTGGGAAGAACACTAAACATGAGATATACCCTTGATGAAATTTTAAGCATACAATACAGTATTTTTATACATTTTTTTGCAATACTGGGGTTTGAACTCTGGGTCTACACTTTGAGCCAATCCACCACCCCTTTTGTGTGATTTTTTTTTTCTGAGATAGGGTCTCACAAGCTATTTGCTCTAGCTGGCTTTGAATCTTGATCCTCCTGATCTCTGCCTCCCAGGTAGTTAGGATTTTAAGTGTGAGACACCAGCACCCAGCTTTCCAACACTTCTTGTCTTTTTCTCTTCTCTTCTTCATAATAGCTTATATTTTATATAAGCTTATATAATTGCTATCCTAAAAGATACAAGGTGATCCTTGTGGTTTTTGACTTGAATTTTTCTCATAATTAGTGACATTGAGCATCTTTTCATGTATCTGTTGGCTATTTGTATGTCTTCTTTGGAATTATGTCTATTCAAATCGCTAGTACTTTTAAAAGTCAGATTATTCTTTTTGTGGCTTTTTTGCCATTGAGTTATCAGTTCCTTTTATATTTTGGAAATTGACCCCTTATCTCATGAACAGTTTGCAAATACTCTCTCCCATTCCATAGATCACCTTTTCATCTTGTTGACTGTTTGCTGTGCAGAAATTTTTACATTGATGTAGTCCCCACTTACCTATTTTTGCTTCCAGTGCCTGTGCTTTTGTTGTTAAAGCTGTGAAATTTCATAGATTTTCTATAGCTTCATATACACAGATTCAGTTATCAACATTAGCAACATGAATTCCTTTTTGTAGGAAAATACATATACATACATATGGATTTTATTATTTATTTTTAAACTATGTTGGGGACAAAAATATATGTTTCCCTTGCTGTTATATAATGGCTTTCATATGTCAGCATGTACAAATGAATCTGCTATCTTTTAAAGGCTATACAATAATAATAATAAAAGCTATTATTTTAAGTATATTTTCGTGTAAGACATTTTCATTATTTAAGATTAGGTATATGATACTTGCTATGATTGTGTTTATGATTTTCATTTAAAAACTCATTTGGTTATTAATTTTGCTGTTTGGAAGTCTTTAGCATTTAGTGATTAAAATTATTAATCCTTTCCTCTGTGGTATTTAAGCATGCTTTAAAAAGCTCTCCCTAAGTAGTTCATTTTAAACTTCTGCTATGTGAACAATTACTTCCTCTCATCATGAGCTCCATTCTTGTTTAATAGTTATGTATAATAATTATTCTGCTTACTTGCTAAATACATGTGCGGTAATCTAGAACAAAACCACACAAAGTAATATAATAAATAAGGCAAAAAGCAATAGAAAGGGAAATAATATAAGGAGAAATACACAATTGAGGGAATACACACACATCTCCATCTGGAACACACATTGCGGTAAGTTGTTAGGTAACGATCCAACTTTATTTTTCCACATGACTACCCCTACTTGTCCAAACATATTGGCTAGATAATCTATCTTTTCCACACTGATATGAAGTGACAGACATTTTTTAAACCAGGTTTTCATGCAAGGTATTTTTCATAGAAGCCCCTTCTAGCTCACTGCCTTTACTAAGATATCTTTAAAGTTTCTTTTTCTATATTTGGTTTCCACTCCAATCACATCAGTGACAGTTGTCACTGTGGACTTCTTGGGATATTTCTACCATCACTTTACTATGATGAGACAGGCTAGAAAAGAAGATACTTGAATTGTTGATCTCAGAAATCATGTCTGGCAGTGTAGTACCTTGAAGGGTATGTAGTATGTTTTGGGAAGGCCAGATCACTCTGTGAATTAATTTCATCTATGAACTAAGCCTAGTTAGTGTGTTCAGAGAGATGATAAAGATGTCTGCATTCCCAAGTGAGTGTTGCCAAAGACTAGCTGTTTCAATTTCCTTCCGAAGGCTCTTGAGCCATATTCATTTCTTTGAGATAACTGGAAATTTTCATGTGGTCAGCAAGTCAACAAGTGAGGTACAATATAATGTTTTGACAAAAGAGAATGACAGGGAGACCCAGTGTTCTAGTACTGATGTGACCTCAATATCAGGGGATCAACTCAATTTATTTGAACCTCAATTTCCTTTATCTATATATAGAAGAGAATTGGAGCTTTATGATCTCTTGGTTTTCAGCTAAGAGTAAGAATGCAATTCTATAATTATATGGTACCTTTATTTGCTAACTTAAAACTTTTTATAGATAAGCTGAACCCTTGGTATGTGCAAAGAACTGTTCTGGTCAGAGATGAATAAGACACAGATATTATGCTTATAAAATGCTTATAAAAGAAAGGAATTTATTTGGAAGAGGGAAGTGAAATGGAATAGGTCAGTGTGACTTGAACATAGAATATTCCAGTCTCCCAATTCCAAATTGGAATATGGACTCTGTGATGTACCACACCTCTACTGTAAGACCTTTTCTAATGATTCTGGTCCATGTTAAAGACTCCTGGGTTGGTGTGGGACTGATATACTGAACCCTTTTTCCAGTGGTGGCATTTGGAGTCATTATAGGTCCTTACTTAAGACTAACTCTAACAGTATTTTGAAGTTGTGCCCATCTACTAGCCTAGAAGTAACCTAAGCAATGGAGGTTTCATGATGTCTGACTTATGCCACCTCTCTTCTTATTTAAAATGATACAACTCTTTGCTCTGATGGTTTCTTTTTCTTAGCTTAAATTCTCACCTTCATAATTCACAAATTCTATACAAGGGATCTATGTTTGAAACATTTGTATCAATAACTACTGAAAGGTGAGTTTTGGCTAAGATAGAGGAGGTAGAGGAAGAAACATTTTGGGCCAGAAAACTTCTTTTTCTCAAAGTTGAAGTTAACACCCAACATCTTGTTGGAGATAAGTGGGAAAGAAAGATCATTTGGATCCTTGAAAGTCAGAAAAAAATTAATGGAATAACTTGGGTTAGTGGAGACTCATGGAAGTTTGCCAAGCTGGAGAAGACAGAATAAAAATAGGAATATGTTATAATGAACCTAGTGAGAAGGTCAACCTGACCAGATTCTGAGGAAGAGCATTAAGATCTCACTTTCTGGCATACAATGTGTGGAAGGTGGGCCATGACAAGAAGTGACTCGTGGGCATATAACACTCTGAATTTATAGAATTTGGCACTAATCACAGTGGTCATTGTACACAGTCTCTATACCATACATTTACTTTTTCATAGGCCTAAAACAACATTTGACTATTTAATTTCTACCTATTAAGAACTGATAGAGAATAAGGGGTTTGAAAAAGTTTAGTTTAGAAATTTTTTCAAAGGGTGAAAAGAAGAAGCAAAATTATAATTATACTAAGATATAATACTTTTCATCCATTCTATAGCATGGTGGCCCCTTGAGGCAACATCTAACAAGAATGTCATTTTAGATGCTTTCTATGATGGTGAACGGGTGAGTACTATAGCCTGCAGGACAGGGTCATGAATATAACTGATAACTCATTATACATCTAAAGTGAAGGAAATTTCATTAAATAGTTCACATTGTGTTGGGATGAGTAAACTTAAGCAAAAGTACATAGTGCCTGATAAGGGAACAGAAAGTTTAGACTTTGGTCAAGCAGAGAAAGGGCTTACTAAGAAAAAGAGTATATGTTAAAGATTTCTTCTTTCAGTCCTCAACTAAGTTTTATAAGTATAGTTACATAAAAAGGCTATACTTTCAACTCAGTAGTTATTAGAAATCACCATAATTTAAACCTCTGTACTGGTTTATGCGAAATAATCTAACCTTCTAGCCTAAAATGTGTTTAAATGACTTCATGCTGCTGTATATACACATTAATCAACTCTCAAAATCATAGCTGTGTGAGGAGAAAATATTCTAATTATTCAGTGTGTGTCTTGCATAGAGAGAGATTTAAGAAAAGTTTGGGGTTGATGATGAATACAATGTACCAGGGTTCCACATTAAGTCATAATTGGCTTTGTGTTGGGAGAGTATATGTCAATTGGTGAAATCAGGTATGGAGGAGAATAAGGGTTTCTTCTAATAACAACACAGCAACTGATCACCCAGAAAACAATAGAGTCACAGGGAAGACTTCTCTAATCCAAAAACAGAATTGTAGCCTTGTGCTAATTTCCATCCTTGTGAAAATGTCTGCAGCAGATTTGATGGAAAACCTCAGGGAAGAACTTACCTGTTTCATCTGCTTGGACTATTTCAACAGCCCAGTGACCACTGAGTGTGGGCACAGCTTTTGTCTAATGTGTCTCCTGAAGAGCTGGGAGGAGCATAACACACCTTTGTCTTGTCCTGAGTGCTGGAGGACCTTGGGAGGCCCTCATTTTCAGGCTAATGAGCGACTGGGGAGGCTGGCTAACATTGGCAGGCAGCTCAGATCCCAGGTACTTCAGAATGAGGATGAAGCAAGTAGCTGCGGGAGAATGCCATCAGCCACTAGGGTGTTCTCTGATGATGAACAGAGTGTAACTGCTTTCTCAACTCAAAATCATGGAGTAAACCGATTGTATCTCTCAAGTGAAGCTGAGGAACAACACAAAGTAAGAGGGGTGCTCATTATCAACCTCACAACACAATAAGGTCCCATCACTTAAATCCTATAATATTTTTATCTGACTGTCACAGGTGCTCATTCAGGTACCATGCCACAAACTTGCATGGATCCTGCATTCCTCCTTTGATTTAGTCTCCCTGTCATCTTCTGGTTACTGGTTTTCAAGGTCTTTTCATGACCCAGTGCTCTGCTCATTTACCACAGAATTTGTTTCCATTGCAGGAGAAACTCCAGGAAATCCTAAATCTTTTGCGCAAAAAAAAGAAGGAAGCTCAGGCTATTCTCACCCATGAAAAGGAGAGAGTGATCCTGTGTAAGGTCAGTGTCTGTCAAATTTTTGGATCTTGTGTATGATTCTATGAGCAGGGCTATAGGGATACCTAGTGAAATGTCAGGATTCCAGGCCTAGTCCTAAAATATGCAGTTCCTTGCTTTGGGCTGTTAACCTGTGCTTGTCAATGTGTGAATTACACAATTCAGCTCATGCTCCCAAGACAGACTTATTTATTTTCCCTTCTTTGTGCACCTAGACAACATTGGTTACCTCTATTATGACTGCATATATACTTATTTAAAATTAAGGTTATAGTCACAGAATGAATGATTCTAAAAAGTAGTAGCTCCAATGCTTGAGGAAAAAAGAATGCAAATTAGAAAGAAATCAAGAGTAAGGGATATAAAGGCAAAATAGTAGTTTGAATTATATCCAAACAAATGCCTGAGGTTAGCCGCAGGTTTAGATTTGAGTTGCCTAGAATTCAAAGTAATGAAGTAAATGTTTAATTAGATATAAAAGTGTAGCTATATGGCCGGGCACTGGTGAGCCTGTAATCCTAGCTACTCAGGAGGCAGAGATCAGGTGGTTTGCCTGCCTTCAGACCTTACTACCATCACAAAAAAAAAAAAAAAAAAAAAGAGGATATCTGAATACTTCAATAAACTTCAGGATCTTAAATTAACTATTTGAGATATATATTTTCATTTATAGTATGTGATCCCAATTCCTACTTTCACTGACAAAATATTTGTTGAATAAATGGACACACATGCATATTCATAATTTTCCCCCTTAATTTTGCTTTATCTTTTATCATTGTACTGATTGCCACTTGTCATCTTCTCTGTTTATTCTTGGTTTCTTCCAGTTGAATAACAGCTCCTGGGCATGAAAATTTTGGTTTTGTTTACTATTGAAACCATTGCATTTTCAACAAGATAAATATTATGTGTCAGGCTTCAAGAATTATCACAGTAGAACTATTATAGGACTTTGTTAGAATTAAAGGTCTATGGATATAGCTATTCCAGTTACTAACATCTCTCTTTCTGTCTGTCTCTGGGTGTATGTGTGACATTAGGAAGAGACAAAGACCTTTAAACAGGTGGTTGTGTCAGAATATATGAAAATGCACCAGTTCCTGAAGGAAGAAGAGCAGCTCCAACTCCAGCTCCTAGAAAAAGAGGAGAGAGAGAACATGAAGAAACTGAGGAACAATGAGATTCAGCTGACCCAGCAAATCAGAAGCCTAAGTAAAATGATTAGGCAGATAGAGTCCACATGTCAGAACTCAACTTTGGAATCTTTTGAGGTGAGGCTAAAATTCATAGGTGTTGGAAAAATAAATAGACATAGGAAATAATTTTTCCTTTATTCACCAGAAAATGTAGTTTTCCCAAGGCTTTGACATTCTATATATCTAAAGTGTTGGAGAGTAAGAAAGGGGGTGAATATGGTTAACGAAGATGTATGGAAATGTCATAACAAAACTACCTTACCTGGTACAATTAATATATGCTCACAAAAAGTCTTGAAAAGGGAGATAAAACAAAAATAAAAAATGGAGGAATACCGATCCCAAACAGGCACAATGATACTATAATTTCTTCTGCACCTGCCTCTCTACAACCTCACCTTTATCAAATATTTTAAGTTTATTAATAAACATTGATTATGTCCTGGGCATGTTAAATTTGATCTTCTCAAAGGCTTGTTGAAGATAAGCATTATTACTATATACATTACAGTGATTGTCATCTGTCATCTACAAAAAAGGTTTACAAGTATCACTTATTAGAAATTCAGACATAGGACGAGAAGGTGATTTGCCTGTCAAGCAACTAATAAGTGGCAGTATCCAGGTGTGCTATGCGCTAAGCCCATTTTTCTCACCATCTTTGCACTACTACCTTCCTAGGGTACTACATTTTTCGGGATATTCTCAAACATAAGCCATGTGAGAAAATTCCAGCTTCAGGTCTATGTCTTCGACTGGTTCTACAGGATGCTGCTATTTAATTTAGTGTCTTCCAAATGAATCACTCCCATTTTATAAAGCTTAGTCTTACTCTCCATGTTTTTTTGTTTGATTGTTTTTATTTTTGATGGTTTTGGGGATTGAACCCAGGACCTTATACATGCTAGGCAAGAACTCTACCAATGAGCTACACCATCAGCCCCTTAGTCTCTCTCACTCGGCCTTTTTCTTTTGCTCCTTCGCCTTTCTGAAGCATTGGATAATGAGATACTTATTTGGCTCTTTGTAACATCAAGTTTTGACAAAGTGATAGAATGAAATAAAGAACAAATTATTTTCTCATCATTCTGAGGAACATCTCATGTTCACCAAAAACATATTGGTGATTTTTTTTCCTGCCTTGCACACTTCCTCTCAAGGTGTTCCAGGACCACAGGAAGGGATTCTGTGAATACATTCTGTGACTATATTCAGGTTTTGCTAATGATCAAGATGAACTAATGCCATCCTCCTTTCTTTTATGCCCTTAGGAAGTCAGAGGAGCTCTGGAAAGGTAGGCCTCCTTCTGTGTTCAATTATGCAGGATATGAGGATATGGTGCTGGTGAAATTGATTCCGAGATCAGGATGAGAGTGTCTATGCTATTGGGGAACAATGAAATGGACTCTCCAGTTGGAGCAGGCCATGTGGTCTGTGCTGAGGAGAGAGTGAGGATCTCTGCTTTCTTGTAGGAGCGAGACACTCCTGCTTCAGTGTCCAGAAGCCACCATCACAGAACTGAGTTTGTGTCGCATCACTGGAATGAGGGAGATGCTAAGGAAATTCAGCAGTAAGCCAATCTGGTTTGTCAGACTTCCAGAGAGCTATGCAGTTAACTTCAGCATATGTTATGGGATGCTTAACTGAGCCTCTAACAAAAAATATTCACATCTGACCCTAGGCCCTCAGTTAAGGTATCTTGAGCTAGCACCAAACACAAGGTTGGAGCCATAGACATGTCTGAGCTTGAGCAGAGAAAAGAAGTGAAAAATACTGGTTAGGAATTGCTATTCAAATCATTCAGTAACTTTGGCAAGAGGCATGGCTCAAGTGGTAGAATGCCTCTTAGCAAGCATGAGGCCCTAAGTTCAAACCCCAGTACAGCCAAAACAGCAAACAAATATCCAGTAATTTTGTAATCTTGAAATTAGTTTCCTAACTTTTTTCTTTCTTTTTTTTTCTTGGGGGGGAGTACTGGGATTTAACTCAGGAACCCCATATTGCTAAGCAGATGCTTTACCCCTTGAGCCAGTCTACTAGCCCTGTTTTGGGTTGGGTATTTTTTGAGATAGGATCTTGTGATCTGTTTGCTGGGCTGGCTGCGAAATGTGATCCTCCTGATCTCTGCCTCCCAAGAAGCTAGGATTACAGGTGTGAGCCACTGGTGCCTGGCAAGTTTCCTAATCTTTATGAACTTCAGTTTTCTTTTTTCATAAAAATGAGGAAAATCAATAATATCACAATGATTAAATGATATAATGCATAGAAAATCATGGCACATTAAGAGGAGCTCAGTTAATGATAATTGCCTTTATTTCTTTCCCAACACAACTGAAGAACCAGAACAAACTGTGGCTAAGTTGAATATCAACAGTAAAGGGTATCCTTGAGTGGTAAATAGCCTTGAGTTCTAAGACTGTCTTGTAAACAGAACAGCTTTGCACTACACTCTCAGGTTCCATTCTTCCTCTCAAGCAGGCAAATATCTTTCTCCACCTGACTTTTCTGCTCTTTGTTTTATGGAGCGGTGAAAAATGAGTCCAGAGATTTTATTCTAAGCAAATCCAATTGTGCCCTCATCATACTCATCTAAATTATATTTATTTATTTGACACATGGTCTCTTTATGTAGCCCAGGCTAACCTCAAACATGTGATCCTCTTGCCTCAGCTTCAGGAATGCCTGACTCTCACCTAAATTATACTTAAAGAATAGGGCTAAATACTAAGTTTAAATTCCACATATATATAGGAGGTTTCTGAGAATGTCAAAGGAGGATTCATTCTTTTCTCTTCTTGCAGCAGAGGTAACTCTGGATCCAGCCACAGCCAATGCCTACCTTGTCTTGTCTGAGGATCTGAAAAGTGTGAGATATGGAGGAATCAGACAGCAGTTACCTGACAACCCAGAAAGATTTGACCAGTCTGCCACTGTGTTAGGAGCTCAGATCTTCACTGGTGGGAGACACTACTGGGAGGTGGAAGTCGGGAAAAAGACTGAGTGGGAAGTGGGCATCTGCAAGGACTCTGTGAGCAGAAAGGGAAATCTCCCAAAGCCCCCTGGGGACCTCTTCTCACTTATAGGTTTAAAAATTGGAGATGATTATAGTCTCTGGGTCTCATCACCTTTGAAAGGTCAACACGTCCGGGAGCCTGTGCATAAGGTCGGTGTTTTCTTAGACTATGAATCGGGACATATAGCATTCTACAATGTGACAGATGAGTCCCTCATCTATAGTTTCCCTTCAGCTTATTTCCAAGAGGCTCTCAGGCCAATATTTTCCCCTTGCCTCCCCAATGAAGGGACAAACACAGACCCTATTACCATCTGCTCATTGGATAGTCACATCTGAGGGACTTGCCCTGAGCATCCACTGAGGACAAGGTCTAGGACCACCAGGTGACTATTCATTAAAACAAATAATGCATTGCAAGTCTTCACATCAGGTGTATCTGAAAGACAACCCCCCTCCCCAAAGAGTTTTCACAAACCTGAGCCCACAATGAAGAGCCAATTAGAAAATCTACTTCAACACCAATAAGAGAATGCTGATCATTACTGTGTCTAACTGAATTCATTATCTGGACTACCCCATGTATGTGCTGGTCACTCAAAATCACAGATCTAGAAGTAGCCCCTTTTATCTTGAATCCTGATGTTACAGGTCAGTTTTATAAACACATGTCATTTTTCAAGTGTATTTATTTATTTGAGTCTTAAAAAACTTTGCAGTTTGAATGTGCCTTTGTCCTATGTGCAGAGCTAAGTATGTGTAGAAAATTCAGATCCTTCTGAGGACCTCAGGTGTGAGTTCTCTTTTTCTAGGGCGGGTGATAGGGACTCAGGATTCAGTGTTCTCTGAAATGCTGCTTTTCTATATTGTGAGGCTTGGAGTACTTGTATTCAGGAGGGTTTATATCTTCTGGATGCTGCAAATACTTGTGTGAATAACATCAGATCATCCATATTCCCTCAATCAAACCTTTTGTTGTTTGTTAATGTTAAAAGATGACAGAGCAAAGTGTCTGTTCAATAAATGTCTCATGGCAGTGGATACCAAATGAGTGACTTAATTGAGTTTATAAATAAGGTTATCTTTTTGCTGTGAGCAGAAAGTTTTCAATTCATGGAAGGCCAAAGAGAGCCCACTCTCTTATTTCAGAACTCCAGTTTTTTTTTTTTTTTTTCTTTTTTGGCTGTGCTGGGGTTTGAACTCAGGGCTTTGCCATTTTAGGCAGGTGCTATATCACTTGGCCCATGCCCCCTGCTGTTTTGCTTTGGTTATTTTTGAGATAGGGTCTCACTTTTTGCCCAGGCTGGGCTAAAATTCAACCCTCCTATTTATGCTTCCTGTTATGGGTGGTATAACAGGTTAAGATGAGTTTGCACAAACTTACTGCCCAGGCTAGCCTCAAATAGCAATCCTCATGTCTCTACCTCCGAAATAAATAGATGCAGCACAGTAGCTAGTTTTTGGTTTTTAACTTTTTATTTTTTTAATGGAATTTTACCTTACATTGAAGAATGTCACCAGTCACAAAGGGCATCTCCTGATCTCCTTTTACTATACAAAGAAGTCAGCATCATAAAGCAGACATGCCAACTGATAGGACTTAACCACCACACATAACTCTAATGGTTAAGATTTTCAGGAAAAAAGCCTATCATGGATTTTTATCTAAATTGAAGACTAGGTTGGGGGAAAACTGATAAACCTATTGAGAAGCACACAAGACCATCAAGGGAGTCAGAAAGTAGCTGGGTTCATCCTCATTGATCTGTATCTGCTTTCCCTTTCAACATTATTCGCTTCCTCAAAGGTAGTGGAGCAATTCTGAACAAGCCTTAGGATCCTCCCCAAATGCTCTTTTCTCTTCTTTGTCTCCATCTGCACTTTCATCCTGTCATCAAATAAAATGAGAATCAAAGACCTGTGTGGGAGGAGGACCCAATCCTTCCTCTTTAGATATTTGTCAATCTCTGTTTCTCATTTGTTGTTGTTTTAGATTTTATTTAATTCTTACCCCCAAAGCTAAGAAACAAATAACAAAAATCAAACCCAAACATTTAGTATGTATCTTTTTTCATCTATACAAAATGTCATTTTTTTGTAAGTGTATATAAAAGTAATACAATTTAATTATTGTGAATACATTTAACATAGAAAATGTGTAGGTCATAGCTCCTTTGTCCTCAAGGGGTTCATATTGTCAAAGAAACAGGCTTATTTTTTCTTCTGGCAAAGTCATCCTGAGTGGGTCTTTTCTACACTGTTGTCTACGCTGAGACTGTCACAAATTGGGTATGTGGGAAAGGTTGAACTTACAGTCCTCTTAGTCTTCTGAGTTTGCATAAATAACTATAAAAATCTATAAGAAAAATTTCACTCTAGGTTTCCAAATATAAACTCAAGCTTAACAGATGTGGTGGTGAGGATGGGAGACAGTGTGGTCAGAATGGAACATTAAGGCCTTGCTTGGCTGTCATCCCCTGGCACTCTTCAAAGTTCTGGGTGAATGTTTTCTTGAATATGAATGGTGTCCCACAAGGAGCCTGCAACCATTCCTCAAGCCATTTCGTCCTCTCAATCCCTGTCTTCTGCCCGTTCTTAATTCAACAGTTCCTTCACAAGACAGCAATTCACAAACACTCTCTTGTTTAGTGGACATTATCAAAGTGAAATCCAGGATCATAGTCATTTTTTTCCTCTACTTTCCCAAAACTAGCTAGAAAAGGAGGAAAATGTCTATTCTTGAGAAGAGAGGACATGGAGGTGTTCTTCCTCATCAAATTGCAATATAGCTACCTTGCTTTTTGATTTTCTTTGTTGTAGAGTACCTTAAAAATAAATATTACCTCTAACCCTGAAATCTAATTTACCAATAAAAGTTCATAAATTTTCAGAAAATTGCTTCCTTTTGCCATAATGACTTGACTTTAACCTACTATGCTTAGAGAGTGTTGGGACCTATTTGACTTTGGAATGATTTATGAAGCTCTCTTGGACTAATTTAATTCAAGAACATGCCCAATACACCTTTCCATATTGTTGGATTTGTTCCTGTGCTAGTTTCTTGGAGGGACTGGAACAGAGTTATTGGGCATAGTAAGAAAATGGAAGACTCCTGAAATATGCAAAAGAAAATAAAATCACATGCTCTAAAGCATTATAATGTTGACATTTTGGTATATTTACTGTATCTTTATGATTTTTTGTCTTTATATGCTAAGCAAAATGAACATTATTAGGTATCTCTTTTTTTGATGGGACTAGGATTTGAACTCAGGGCTTCACACTTGCAAAGCAGGGGCTCTACTGCTTGAGCCATATCTGTAGTTCATTTTCTGGTTATTTTGGTGATGACAGTCTCATGAACTCTTCAGGCTGGTATTGAACCATGATACTCCCAATCTCAGCCTCCAAAGTAAGATTACAGGTGTGAGTCACTGGTACCCAGCATTAGGTACCTTTTGAAAATGGCTTTTTTCCATCCTTAAATATAGAAGTATGTATCTTCTGAGAATTAGCAAATTTTATAAATTACATTGATTACTTCTAGATATTTACATTCAATAAATGGTACAATGATTTTAGGTAGTAAAGAGTCCACATTAAAAATTTCCCACTTGTCCTTGTAATGTTCTTTATAGTTGCTTTTTAGTCTTCCAGCACCAGGAATAATATAGGAGTGAGTATTGAATTTAATTGTCTTGGAAAAATATGATTTTTAATGGGAGTAATATTTCATTATATGACACTTCCTAATTTATTTAATCATTCCCCTACTGTGGAACATTTAGATTGTTTTCTATTTGTAGCTATTATAAATGACACTGTGATGAACACAAGTGTACATAAACCTTTGGGCGTATCTAATTATTCCCCAAGTATATCTCCTGCAGGCAGGAAAGAACCTTGTAGCTCCTGGGGCCATGTGCTTACAGGTTTCACAGCCCCCTACCAAAGTTCTCCACGTACTGTGGGTGGTCCCAAAGGCTTTACTTACTTTTCACATTGAAGAGATAGGCACATAAGATTTGAGACAAATGAGAGAATATGTTCTCTGCTGCATTTATACCCCAAAAGGCTATCTTGAGAGAAAAGGAGTAGTGCTGTTTTTCCCCTGATACTGAGGATTGAACCCAAGGCCCCATGAATGCTAAGCAAGGACTCTACCACTTGACCCACACTCCCAGTCCAGTGTTTGGGTTTAAGTCAATTAATCTTTGGTTTGAATGCATGACTTCACCATAAAGTAACTCTTAACTGTCACACATTATCTCAACTCCCAGAGTCTTAATTGCTACTTCTCAAAAATGTGGGAAATACTTCCTGTGGTGATTATGTGAGGATACATAAAAACAATGCAAGGGTGTGATGAATGTTTTTTGTTAGTTTTCCTCTTCCATTTCAAAGATTCTATTTTGTAATTCTTCAGAAAGGTGACAGAAAAAACACAGGAGAAGAAAAGTGTCACTATAAAATTCAGGTGCAGAAAAAGAAAAGTTCTGTGGATTATTTTCTCGTCTTTCATGGAAGTTCTGACCTTCATGCTTATGAGCATCCTATTCCCAATTTAACAAATCAACTAATAAGTAGCAAATAAAACTGAACACTTTTAAAGTGGTGAATTCCTTTTCAGTCTCTAGCCTTGGCAATCTCACACCTCTGCTCTGAACTCCTAGGACAAGGTGAAATTTAACTCTGCAAGCACTTGAAGTCCTACAAGCAAATACATGGGCTGATGGAGCCTCATTCAAAGGTGCTCACATAAATTAAATGTGTCCTGAGCTATTGATCCCTTCAGCTTTGTCAGGGTGATCTTGGGAAGATCATCACTAGCTGGGAACCATACTCTCACACACACACGTACATACTCACACAGAGGAGGGGGTGGAGGGGGAGAGCATGAGAGAGGGCAGAGAGAGAGAGAGGTGGGGAGGGTAGAGGAGGACTCCTCTTCAAAAAATAATTTTAAAATTACAAATTATAAAATTAGGTCCAGGATCTTAGGGGTCTCAAACAAACAGGGACCTGAATTCAACTCAAATATTAGTTTCATGGTACATCTATTTCTTGGTTAGTCAGATACATACAAACAAGTGCAAAGGCAGGAAAACCAGACTTCCAAGATTCAAACCATGACTTCACTATTTATTAAATGTACAACCCTGGGCTAGTTTGCTAGTCTCCTCCTGTCTCAGTTTCCTCATCAGTAAAATGGGGTTGAAAATAGTGCCTGCCAGGTAGGGTTGTTATATGTATCAAATGACATAATGACATAACACTTGACTGAGAACACAGCCTCATTTAAGGAGTTATATGTTAACCTTACCATGCTTTGACACCAACACTAGCCAGGCTGCATTTTTGGATGCTGCCTTCTGTTCTGTATCTCTCAGTTCTGATCAAAAACCTACATTTGAGTTCAGATGATCGCCTGCTATGATTCCCATTCCTTCCCTCATGGTCCTGGTTCCACCCTTCATGGAAATTCTACCTCTAGTTTTGCAACAATCTTATTATTTTTTTTTCTTAGTATTTTTTTTTCTTTTATTATTCATATGTGCATACAAGGCTTGGTTCATTTCTCCCCCCTGCCCCCACCCCCTCCCTTACCACCCACTCCAGCCCCCTCCCTCTCCCCCCACCCCCTCAATACCCAGCAGAAACTATTTTGCCCTTATCTCTAATTTTGTTGTAGAGAGAGTATAAGCAATAATAGGAAGGAACAAGGGGTTTTGCTGGTTGAGATAAGGATAGCGATACAGGGCATTGACTCACATTGATTTCCTGTGCGTGGGTGTTACCTTCTAGGTCAATTCTTTTTGATCTCACCTTTTCTCTACTTCCTGGTCCCCTTTTCCTATTGGCCTCAGTTGCTTTAAGGTATCTGCTTTAGTTTCTCTGCATTAAGGGCAACAAATGCTAGCTAGTTTTTTAGGTGTCTTACCTATCCTCACTCCGCCCTTGTGTGCTCTCACTTTTATCATGTGCTCATAGTCCAATCCCCTTGTTGTGTTTGCCCTTGATCTAATGTCCACATATGAGGGAGAACATACGATTTTTGGTCTTTTGGGCCAGGCTAACCTCACTCAGAATGATGTTCTCCAATTCCATCCATTTACCAGCGAATGATAACATTTTGTTCTTCTTCATGGCTGCATAAAATTCCATTGTGTATAGATACCACATTTTCTTAATCCATTCGTCAGTGGTGGGGAATCTTGGCTGTTTCCATAACTTGGCTATTGTGAATAGTGCCGCAATAAACATGGATGTGCAGGTGCCTCTGGAGTAACAGTCTTTTGGGTATATCCCCAAGAGTGGTATTGCTGGATCAAATGGTAGATCGATGTCCAGCTTTTTAAGTAGCCTCCAAATTTTTTTCCAGAGTGGTTGTACTAGTTTACATTTCCACCAACAGTGTAAGAGGGTTCCTTTTTCCCTGCATCCTCGCCAACACCTGTTGTTGGTGGTGTTGCTGATGATGGCTATTCTAACAGGGGTGAGGTGGAATCTTAGTGTGGTTTTAATTTGCATTTCCTTTATTGCTAGAGATGGTGAGCATTTTTTCATGTGTTTTCTGGCCATTTGAATTTCTTCTTTTGAGAAAGTTCTGTTTAGTTCACATGCCCATTTCTTTATTGGTTCATTAGTTTTGGGAGAATTTAGTTTTTTAAGTTCCCTGTATATTCTGGTTATCAGTCCTTTGTCTGATGTATAATTGGCAAATATTTTCTCCCACTCTGTGGGTGTTCTCTTCAGTTTAGAGACCATTTCTTTTGATGAACAGAAGCTTTTTAGTTTTATGAGGTCCCACTTATCTATGCTATCTCTTAGTTGCTGTGCTGCTGGGGTTTCATTGAGAAAGTTCTTACCTATACCTACTAACTCTAGAGTATTTCCTACTCTTTCTTGTATCAACTTAAGAGTTTGTGGTCTGATATTAAGATCCTTGATCCATTTTGAGTTAATCTTGGTATAGGGTGATATACATGGATCTAGTTTCAGTTTTTTGCAGACTGCTAATCAGTTTTCCCAGCAGTTTTTGTTGAAGAGGCTGCTATTTCTCCATCGTATATTTTTAGCTCCTTTGTCAAAGATAAGTTGCTCATAGTTGTGTGGCTTCATATCTGGATCCTCTATTCTGTTCCACTGGTCTTCATGTCTGTTTTTGTGCCAGTACCATGCTGTTTTTATTGTTATTGCTTTGTAATATAGTTTGAAGTCAGGTATTGTGATACCTCCAGCATTGTTCTTTTGACTGAGTATTGCCTTGGCTATTCGTGGCCTCTTGTGTTTCCATATAAATTTAACAGTAGATTTTTCAATCTCTTTAATGAATGTCATTGGAATTTTGATGGGAATTGCATTAAACATGTAGATTACTTTGGGGAGTATCGACATTTTTACTATGTTGATTCTACCAATCCATGAGCATGGGAGATCTCTCCACTTTCTATAGTGTTCCTCAATCTCTTTCTTCAGAAGTGTATAGTTTTCCTTGTAGAGGTCTTTCACATCTTTTGTTAGGTTTACACCTAGGTATTTGATTTTGTTTGAGGCTATTGTAAATGGAATTGTTTTCATACATTCTTTTTCCGTTGTTTTGCAACAATCTTAAAGCAAACAGCCTGACATCTAGTTCTTTGGAGTTCTTAATTCTAATTATCACACATGATCTGTTAGGAAGTTTTCCTGAAAATTCTTGAGCATTTTAGTTACTGTCTTTATTTGACTCATTCTTTTCCAGTTCAAATAGTGCAAAGTCATAATATTTGGAGCTTGTATTTTATTCTCTGGGCTGTATTTTTAAGTGATGGTGGGTCCACAAATCTTCGTTTAGAGGGACATTCTCTTTTTACAGAATATCTGAGTACCTTGTCCTCCATCAAGATAGGAAATAAATATCCACGGTATTCTGGAGAGGCAGATTATCTACTAGAGGTGAAGATGCTGAGTGATTGTGCAAGTGTGTACATGTGTGTTCCTGTCTCTGTATGTGTGTGTGGGGGGGGGGTCCTGGTGTAGGAAGAGCACTTGTGGGAGCTCAGTGTACTTTCAGAGACACTTTTTCTCAGTTCCCCCTCTTATCTCTTCAGTTTGTGCCCCTTCCCTTCAAGTTGTCACTCCACTTTCTGTCAATCTTTCTTTTTCTTGTATCTGGTTTCCCAGAAATAAAAAGCTGGTTAAACAAACCTGCTTAGAGAGGAGAATCTCATTAGGAGTTGCTTGGGCAATTTTTTTTTTTTTTTTTGATGTTACTGGGGTTTGAATTGAGGGTCTTGTGCCGGCTATCACTCTAATACCTCTTGTGTTCTTTGTTTCTGTAGTTCAGGGAAAGAAATGGCTCTGGGGTAAGCTTTTGGTGAGAAGAGCTGCAAAAAACACACAGAGAAGGACCAGAGCAATAAGGGGCAATGCCATCCCTGCACACCTCGTTTTTTTCTACAGAAGTCAGGAGACTCTCTTAAGGCTAATCTGGAGGGATTCATGTACTTTCACCTATGCTCTAGTTATTTAATAATTAGTCCTTTTCTAATAATGAACATCACCAAAAGCCAGTTTTAACCACCATAAATACTGAGAAGCAGACTACACTGTAGATAATGTGGAAAGTTTTAAAAGTTGAGATCTTTTGTTTGCCTGAGCTCTGGGCTTTAGAGCAAGCAATGTAAGATTTCTCCTATCTTCCTTTTGCAAAGATCTAAAGAACTGTTAGATTCAGTTAAAAATTTATTAGACACTTTAAAGAGTAAATGTTACATGTGTTGTCTCTTTTGAGGAGCTAGAAATGCTTGGTTCTTATCTGGCACTGGTTACATCTATTGTTCAGATTGTGAAAACTCAATGAGCTGAAAATGTGTATGTTCAATTTCTGTATGTAAATTGTACTTCAGTAAAAACTTTAAAAAAGGTGGCTGTCTTTCATCACAGTTTGGGTTCCTGTGGAGCAGACTGAGCAGAAGTTTATCAGGTAGGGAATGCCTTCAAGACAAAGACCTTTTCAAGGGCGAGGAAAGAAGCCAGACTGCAGAGACTGAGTCTAGTCTAGCTGAGAAGGCCCAAAGTCAGGCTACCTTGGCCACACACAGGGGGCACTCTGGAGCTAAAATGCCCCTTCAGATTCATGTCACCTGGAACTGAACGGAGGTAATTCAGCCTTTATGCACCACCACCCGTGTATCACTGCATGTGGGTTCCCTTGGGAAGGTGGCTGTCTCCAGTCAGTCAAGGCAATTCCTGAGGGCACTGACAACTGCAAGTCTATCTGTTCCAGCAAAAGAGACAACCAAGTGTCTTTGCCAGGGGATCTGGAAGGTGCATTGGAGTGTCCACCATAACTCTGGAGGACTTCAAGAGGGAAGTCTGGGTTCTGTTAACCTTTCATTTTAGAACTCCACTTTATTTAACTTTTAAAAATCCATTTGGGTGTGTCCCTTTCATTCAACAAACTAGGGTTTGACAAGTGCGTAATCCAGCACTGTTATTTATTTTTATATGAGGGAGAACATATGATTTTTGATCTTTTGGACCAGGCTAACCTCACTCAGAATGATGTTCTCCAATTCCATCCATTTACCAACGAATGATAACATTTCGTTCTTCTTCATGGCTGCATAAAATTCCATTGTATATAGATACCACATTTTCTTAATCCATTCGTCAGTGGTGGGGCATCTTGGCTGTTTCCATACTTGGCTATTGTGAATAGTGCTGCAATAAACATGGGTGTGCAGGTGCCTCTGGAGTAACCTGTGTCACATTCTTTTGGGTATATCCCCAAGAGTGGTATTGCTGGATCAAATGGTAGATCAATGTTTAGCTTTTTAAGTAGCCTCCAAATTTTTTTCCAGAGTGGTTGTATTAGTTTACATTCCCACCAACAGTGTAAGAGGGTTCCTTTTTCCCCGCATCCTCACCAACACTTGTTGTTGGTGGTGTTGCTCATGATGGCTATTCTAACAGGAGTGAGGTGGAATCTTAGTGTGGTTTTAATTTACATTTCCTTTATTGCTAGAGATGGTGAGCATTTTTTCATGTGTTTTTTGGCCATTTGAATTTCTTCTTTTGAGAAAGTTCTGTTTAGTTCACTTGCCCATTTCTTTATTGGTTCATTAGTTTTGGGAGAATTTAGTTTTTTAAGTTCCCTGTATATTCTGGTTATCAGTCCTTTGTCTAATGTGTAGCTGGCAAATATTTTCTCCCACTCTGTGGGTGTTCTCTTCAGTTTAGAGACCATTTCTTTTGATGAACAGAATCAGCATGGTTATTTTAAAGTCATATACTGTATATGCTTCTTCTCCTGCCATAGAAGTTTAAAATAGGGATTGTTAACTCAAATTTAAAAGAAGTATTTCTGTATATATAACTTTATTCCATGGCTAAGTCTCATACAAAATTCCCTTTATGCGAATTTTGTGTTTGTCTTATTTTACTCACCATCTGACTTACCACTGTTTTACTTCAATTTTTTTTTTTTTTGACAGTAGTTGGGGTTGAACTCAGGGCTTATATTTGCTAGACAGGTGCTCTGCCACTTGAGCCATGCCCCAGCCCTGTTTGTTTTTATTTTTCAGATAGTGTCTCACTTTTGCCTGGGTGGGCTTCAGAACTTGATCTTCCTATTTTTCCTGTGTAGCTGAGATTATACACATGCACCACCATGCCCAGCTTTCTATTTATGAATTTTCATCTCATTTTGGATACTTTTGTTTAATTGATGGACAATTTTTCACTGCATGCTTTTGACCAGCTTGATCAAATTTATCCTTTCGTACTGACCCTTTACTAGGTAAGGGAATGTAGAATGAAAACAAGTTTGAATGAGAGGAAAATATTGTAAGATATAGAGACGGCAATAATGTACCTTGTAGAACTCCAATTATAGGGTGTGCCATTGACAAAAGGGCCCAGGTGCTGCACTTCAAAATTCATCATAGTGTCTGTACAGGAGTGCTTTTCCCAGGTATGACTAACATTGGCAAAGACAGTAGTGAGGACTCCATCCTGGGACACACAGGACCCCTCTGAGGCTGACTTCGGCTTATGGAATCATTGGTAGATTTGTCAAGGCAGTCCCATTCAACTTTTCATTTAATATCCTTTCCACTTTCCTTTCACTTGGGGTGTGGCCATAGTCAGCTCCTTCCTTATTTTCCTTATGTGGAGAGGCATGCTGGAACCCTCTGGATATCCACTGGCTCAAAAGCATTGTGCACTTGAGGTCTTGTGACACCATGTTGAAAGTTTGCAGAGGGATAAGGCAGGGGTAGTCACATTGAATGGCCAGGACATCTTACTAATTAAGGCTGTTTTCCTTTAGACACTTGATTGTTAAACAATTATTGCCACATTACTGCCTTCATTGGCATCTCGCCTCATAAAGTCCTTGCATGTTTAATCTAGTCTTGTATCTGCTTCTTGAAGTACCCAGATTAACACAAACTGAGAGAAAGCAGGATATCTATTGTAGTAGGCAGAAACCTTGAGACCCCATGAAGATCATTAAAACTTTTTCCAGTTGGGTCATCAACCAAATTACATTATTATTCTTAGGAACTGCAGGTCCTAGCTTCAGTTGGCTTTTAGCAGAAAGAATCTTTTATTTTCGCACATCTTTTTTTGATTTTGTGACCTCTAAACCCTTCCAAATTGGCCTTGCTTCCGAGATCATTGTGTATGTATTCTTCACTGGGCGTAGAATGATTTCTGCTTTAACCTGTGTTTCTTACTTTCCTCATTTCATTTATAATATAATCCCACTTTCATTTCCCCTCTTTTTCTGAATTTTTACTACCTCTTTGCTACTCTTGAAAATCTCTAGGAGATTTAAGACATTTTAACTAATTGAAAGCAAATTCATGAAATTTACTCCCCTTTTTCTCAAACAGTTCACCATATATATGGATATACCTATATCTACATATATTTTTATCTATCTATCTATCATCTTATCTATCTATCTATCTATCTATCTATCTATCTATCTATCTATCTAATCTATCCCTAAGTCTTCTTTTCAGGGCAAATCATTCTTATTTCCAGTATCCTAGAGAGCACATGATAACACAGACTGCAAAGCTTGACTTTTAAGAAATACCTAAAGATTTACTCCTCCCACAATAGTTCTGCCCTTATTTTCTACAAGAAGGTTCTGGAAATTGCTCTTACTGGTTCTTCCTTCCCTTCATGTGTCACTTCAGACATTTCCCCAAATCTTGTGATCTATACACTAACTCTAACATGTTTGTGTTTGTGAATTTTGACCATATATCTTCTTTTTTTGCTTTTTATTAGCAAATATTAAATGTACAAAGGGGTTTCATTGTGAGATTTTCATATACGCATATAAGGTACATTGATTGCATTCACTCCATTACTCTCTTATTGGCCATATGTCATTTTGAAAATTGTGTTGGTTGTCAAGGTTTTTAAATCACGAACTCAACCTAAAAATAGGTATTTCTAGCTAATCTTGAAAAATTGATTTATGCGGAAATACTACCCTTCATTTATACATGCCAAAGCCCAGCTACGTCCTTTGGCAAGTTTCCAATCTTTCAGTTTCCTATCCCCTCTCATCCAACTCATTCTACTCGTTTTTTTATTATATTAGCTCCTGGATCTTGAAAGTATCTGGCTGAATGATCTCCCCTCCAGCCTCTAAGCTAATGGGAAAAGTTACAGCGTGTCTGCTGCTTCTCTATTTGCCTCCTCACATTACTTGCCTGTCTTGGGATGCACATTGCAGACTCTTATGCACTCTCCAATTGACACTGAGAATAAGGTTCCCCAGTTCTCAAAAAATAAATTATAAAGATCTGTATTATCCTTCATGTGATATTTAAAAAGATAACCTAACCATGTTGAAAATGTGTAATTATGCATTTAAATTAATTTTTCACCACAGAGCATATAAAGCAAATAATAATATATATTCCCTCTCTAGGCCACATTCCAGATTCATAGCACTATTTTGGGTTGTATGTAAGGCTTATTGGCAACCTCTTTTGATACTGGCTGTCTGTGTTTAAAGGGCAGGATGATAAAAATAAAAATTTTTCAAACCCTTCCCCCTCAAAAAAAATCCCCAAAAACCTTGGTACTTTTATGGCAATGGAATGATGCTTAACTCTTGGGCTACTCATTCCACCTCTTTGCAATGGGTCTTCTGCCTGTGTCAACAAGGGGAAGACTTTGCTGTGAATCAGATAGTGAAGGCTGCTAATTGATGTGGTTTAATTTTGTGTAATATACTTCATAAACCAATTCAGAGTGTAAATAGATGCAGTGAAATTCAGTGATGAGTGCCAACTTTATAACCAAAATTTTTCTGCTTTTCAACATTGACTGCTATAACCTACGTAAATGGACTGCCTGTACATGAACAGCAACAAACAGCAAGCTTCCCCATGTGACAAAAGTCCTACCCAGCAGAAGATTGCTCTTGACTCTATCATTGACATTTAGAGGGTTTTCTGCAGTTGTTAGCAGGACAGTTCTTCCAAGAAAAGAGATATGTTGAAATGCAAGAATAATAGTAATAATAATGATTGAAACAAATGCTTATACCGTTTATTCTGTTTGGAACTAAATGTTCGGAATGCTTAAACACATTAACTCATTTTATCCTTGTATCAACCTAAGAGTCTGTGTTATCATCTCTCATTTTTGAGCAAGGAAATGAGGCACAGAGAGGTTGGTTAATTTGCCCATGTTCTCAGAGCTAACAAGTAGTACAGGTAGGATTTGAACACAAAGTCCATGATTATCATTGTTTTTGTGCACTAAAATATGTGTTACATATTAA
The DNA here is from genome assembly GCF_047511655.1 of Castor canadensis. NCBI lineage: Eukaryota > Metazoa > Chordata > Mammalia > Rodentia > Castoridae > Castor > Castor canadensis. The sequence goes on along the minus strand of NC_133399.1, from coordinate 75,206,214 downwards.
ATGTACAAACTGTTATTAATTTTATTATTAAAATATGACCCCTCTGTACAACAAATATATCCTGATTTAAAAAATTAAAACACAGGCCAAGAATTTAAAAGTGGTGTCACTAATAAAGATATAGAAACAAAAAAAAAAACTTACAATTTTTTTTCTTGTTAGCTACTATATGTAAGAGGCTGAGAATAAGTTTTTAAAAAGTGAGCTGTTTTTGTTTTTGTAGAACTAGATTTTTGAACTCAGGGCTTCATGCTTGCTAGGCAGGTGTTCTTACTGCTTGAGCCACTCTACCAGCTGTATGTGATCAATTTGACAATACCATTAGTATTTTGCTGAAAGAAATCAGATTCTATTTTATAAACTTCTTCACATTTCCAGTGCCTTTATCTTTCATTTCATGGGCAATACCTTGAATTTGTGTTTGTATTCAGATCCCTACCCTTTCCCTGGAAGCCCGGTCCTCTGGGGACTGTCACCTTGATGCTAATCACCACCTTCTGTTGCTTAGATGAGCAAGCCCACTGAGATATGCTGAACTGCTGCCTTGAAGCTTCTGTAGTGTGTTGATAAAATCAAGGCAAAGACAATACCTGGGAATTGAAGTATTTTCTATGTGTATGTATTTCTCTCTAATAGGATTGTGGTCTCTTGGAAATGTACCCCAGAAGAACAGTAATTTCTCATCATTGTAGCCCAGGTATTTTGCATAATATTACTATTATTAAGAAGGTTAAAGAAGTTGCCCAGTGCCACATATCTGTCAAGGAGAATAACAATATATCTACTCAGGTCTACACTCCAGAGCCCCTTTCCAACCACTGGGCTATGCTTTTCTTCAGTAGAAATTAGCCAAAGAGGTCAGTTTGATGGAACATTTAAGTTTGAGGGAGATTGTGTTACATGAAAGTGGAGAGAGCAGCCCCATGAATATGGGTTTTCAGGGCAGAGAATCATTCTGCTGAGGATAAGCTTCACATACACAAAAACTGAAGTTATAAGGCAGCATAACTTTACTTCAGGAAAGACTGGAGATAAAGAAGAACATAGGGTCTAGTATTGAGCCTTAGAAGAAATCCTTAGTTCAGTGTTGCTTGAGGAAAACTGAGAAGACCAGGGCCAAAGGACTGGAAGAATATCAAATGAAGTTCTGCTGAAATAACATTTGAAACAAAATGGTGGCCAGTGGAATGAACACTGGAGTCCACTATACTAGAGTAATCACTTATCTTTTGTTTTAGTTATCCACAATTTTAGTTACATATGGTCAACTGCAAATCAAAAATATTTAATGAAAATTCCAGAAATAAACAATTCATCAATTTTAAATTTTGCACCATTCTACCAAATTAAGAGTAGTCTGATGAGATCATCACTATCAGGGATGAATCATCCTTTCCCAGTGTATTCATACTGTATATACTACCCACTCTTAATTAGCTAGCTGCTCTCTCAGTTATCAGATCAACTGCTCTGATATGGCAATGTTTATAAACGCACCCAATTTCATCAAACATACCCTGAAAGACCTAAAAGCATATATTAACGACAACACAGTGGTGTGGGAGACTTTAACACCCCATTATCATCAATAGATAGGTCATCCAAACAAAAAATCAATAAAGAAATCCTAGATCTAAAATATACAATAGATCAAACAGACCTAGTTGATGTCTACAGAACATTTCATCCAACTTCTACACAATATACATTCTCAGCAGCCTGTGGAACCTTCTCCAAAATAGATCATATCCTAGGGCACAAAGCAAGTCTCAGCAAATATAAGAAAATAGAAATTATACTGTGCAACTATCTGATCACAATGCAGTAAAAGTAGAACTCAACAACAAAAGTAAAGACAAAAAGCATGCAAACAGCTGGAAACTAAATAACTCATTACTTAATGAACAATGGATCATCAATGAAATAAAAGAGGAAATTAAAAAGTTCCTGGAAGTCAATGAAAGTGAAAACACAACCTACCGGAACCTATGGGACACAGCTAAGGCAGTCCTGAGAGGAAAGTTTATAGCCATGAGTGCATATTAAAAAGACTGAAAGATCACAAATCAATGACCTAATGATACATCTCAAACTCCTAGAAAAACAAGAACAAGCAAATCCCAAAACAAATAGGAGAGAAATAATAAAAATAAGAGCTGAAATCAACGAAATAGAAACCAAAAAAACCATACAAAGAATTAATGAAACAAAAAGTTGGTTCTTTGAAAAAATAAACAAGATCGATAGACCCCTGGCAAACCTGACTAAAATGAGGAGAAAAAAAACTCAAATTAGTAGAATCAGGAATGCAAAAGGGAAGATAACAACAAACACCATGGAAGTCCAGGAAATCATCAGAGACTACTTCAAGAAACTATATTCAAATAAATTTGAAAATCTTAAAGAAATGGACAGATTTCTAGATACATATGATCATCCAAAACTGAACCAAGAGGAAATTAATCACCTGAATAGATCTATAACACAAAATGAAATTGAAGCAGCAATCAAGAGTCTCCCCAAAAAGAAAAGTCCAGGACCTGATGGATTCTCTGCTGAATTCTATCAGACCTTTAAAGAAGAATTGATACCAACCCTCCTTAAACTGTTCCACGAAATAGAAAGGGAAGGAAAACTGCCAAACACATTTTATGAAGCCAGTATTACACTTATCCCAAAACCAGGCAAAGACACCTCCAAAAAGGAGAACTATAGGCCAATCTCCTTAATGAACATTGACGCAAAAATCCTCAACAAAATAATGGCAAACCGAATTCAACAACACATCAAAAAGATTATTCACCATGACCAAGTAGGCTTCATCCCAGGGATGCAGGGGTGGTTCAACATACAAAAATCAATAAATGTAATAAACCACATTAACAGAAGCAAAGACAAAAACCACTTGATCATCTCAATAGATGCAGAAAAAGCCTTTGATAAGATCCAACACCATTTCATGATAAAAGCTCTAAGAAAACTAGGAATAGAAAGAAAGTACCTCAACATTATAAAAGCTATCTATGACAAACCTACAGCCAGCATTATACTTAATGGAGAAAAACTGAAACCATTCCCTCTAAAATCAGGAACCAGACAAGGATGCCCACTATCTCCACTCCTATTCAACATAGTACTGGAATTCCTAGCCAGAGCAATTAGGCAAGAAGAAGGAATAAAAGGAATACAAATAGGTAAAGAAACTGTCAAAATATCCCTATTTGCAGATGACATGATCCTATACTTAAAGACCCAAAAAACTCAACTCAGAAGCTCCTAGACATCATTAATAGCTACAGCAAAGTAGCAGGATATAAAATCAACATAGAAAAATCATTAGCATTTCTATACATTAACAATGAGCAAACTGAAAAAGAATGTATGAAAACAATTCCATTTACAATAGCCTCAAAAAAAATCAAATACCTAGGTGTAAACCTAACAAAAGATGTGAATGACCTCTACAAGGAAAACTATACACTTCTGAAGAAAGAGATTGAGGAAGACTATAGAAAGTGGAGAGATCTCCCATGCTCATGGATTGGTAGAATCAATATAGTAAAAATGTCTATACTCCCAAAAGTAATCTACATGTTTAATGCAATTCCCATCAAAATTCCAATGACATTCATTAAAGAGACTGAAAAATCTATGGTTAAAATTATATGGAAACACAAGAGGCCATGAATAGCCAAGACAATACTTAATTAAAAGAACAATGCTGGAGGTATCATGATACCTGACTTCAAACTATATTACAAAGCAATAATGATAAAAACAGCATGGTATTGGCACAAAAACAGAAATGAAGGCCAGTGGAACAGAATAGAGGACCCAGATATGAAGCCACACAACTATAACCAACTTGTCTTTGACAAAGGAGCTAAGAATATACGATGGAGAAATAGCAGCCTCTTCAACAAAAACTGCTGGGAAAACTGGTTAGCAGTCTGCAAAAAAACTGAAACTAGATCCATGTATATTACCCTATACCAATATTAACTCAAAATGGATCAAGGATCTTAATATCAGACCATAAACTCTAAAGTTGATACAGGAAAGTGTAGGAAATACTCTGGAGTTAGTAGGTATAGGCAAGAATTTTCTCAACGAAACCCCAGCAGCACAGCAACTAAGAGATAGCATAGATAAATGGGACCTCATAAAACTAAAAAGCTTCTGTTCATCAAAAGAAATGGTCTCTAAACTGAAGAGAACACCCACAGAGTGGGAGAAAATATTTGCCAGCTACACATCAGACAAAGGACTGATAACCAGAATATATAGGGAACTTAAAAAACTAAATTCTCCCAAAACTAATGAACCAATAAAGAAATGGGCAAGTGAACTAAACAGAACTTTCTCAAAAGAAGAAATTCAAATGGCCAAAGAACACATGAAAAAATGCTCACCATCTCTAGCAATAAAGGAAATGTAGATTAAAACCACACTAAGATTCCACCTCACTTCTGTTAGAATAGCCATCATTAGCAACACCACCAACAACAGGTGTTGGCAAGGATGCAGGGAAAAAGGAATCTTCTTACGCTGTTGGTGGGAATGTAAACTAGTACAACCACTCTGGAAAAAAATTTGGAGGCTACTTAAAAATCTAGACATAGATCTACCATTTGATCCAGCAATACCACTCTTGGGGATATACCCAAAAGACTGTGACACAGGTTACTCCAGAGGCACCTGCACACCCATGTTTATTGCGGCACTATTCACAATAGCCAAGTTATGGAAACAGCCAAGATGCCCCACCACTGACGAATGGATTAAGAAAATGTGGTATCTATACACAATGGAATTTTATGCAGCCATGAGGAAGAACAAAATGTTATCATTCGTTGGTAAATGGATGGAATTGGAGAACATCATTCTGAGTGAGATTAGCCTGGCCCAAAAGACCAAAAATCGTATGTTCTCCCTCATATGTGGACATTAGATCAAGGGCAAACACAACAATGGGATTGCACTTTGAGCACATGATAAAAGCGAGAGCACACAAGGAGGGGTGAGGACAGGTAAGACACCTAAAAAATTAGCTAGCATTTGTTGCCCTTAACACAGAGAAACTAAAGCAGATACCTTAAAAGCAACTGAGGCCAATAGGAAAAGGGGACCTGGAGCTAGAGAAAAGGTTAGATCAAAAAGAATTAACCTAGAAGGCAACACACATGCACAGGAAATTAATGTGAGTCAACTCCCTGTGTAGCTATCCTTATCTCTACCAGGAACACTTGTTCCTTCCAATTATTTCCTATACTCTCTCTTCAACAAAATTAGAGATAAGGGCAAAATAGCTTATGCTGGGTATTGAGGGGGTGGGAGGGGAAGGGAGGGGCAGAGTGGGTGGTAAGGGAGGGGGTGGGGGCAGGGGGGAGAAATGAACCAAGCCTTATATGCACATATGAATAATAAAACAATAAAATAAAAAATAATAATAAAAAAAAAAGAAATCCTTACATCACTTAAAAATGGCTGCAAAGCACAAAGGCAATGTTGCTGGCAATTTAGATATGCCAAAACAAAGCTCTAAAGCATTTTTTTTAAGTAAGAAGATAAAAGCACAGTTAGAAAGACAATATTCACTTAACTTTTATCATAGTATTTTATAATTGTTTCATTATTAACTATTGTTGATAACCTTATAGTGCCTAACTTATAATTTAAATTTTATTAGCTATTTATTTATAAGAAAAACATAGTTTAGGGGTGTTAGCATGACTTAAGTGGTAGAGCACTTCTGAGAAAGCACAAGGTCCTGAATTCAAAACTCAGTTCTGCCAAAAAAAGAGAAGGAAAGAAAAACAATATTCAGTACTCTGTAATTTCAGAAATCCACAAAGGAATTGTAGCCTAAGGTAAGAGTACCTATTAGAACTGAGCAACAGTGTCTCAGACAATAGTAGCAGATGACCATTATCCAATCACAGTCTGACAATGGATCAGACCATGCCCATATAGGCAAATACATCATCACACCATACCCATCTAAGGCAAATGCCAATGGAAGCCATTCAATTGCTTCCTATGTCACTTCCTTTTCCCTGGCTAAAAATAGAGTGGGGCATCCTGAATCAACTTTGGTCCGGAATGCTTCTGAGTCCTAGAATACTTTACTTGACCAAACAAATTTTGATAATTTAAACCTGTCTCAAAATTTTCTTGAGCAGTTTAGAAGCTTCATTTACAACCATTTTAACCCAGTGGGAACAAGGGGCTAGGGAAGAAAAAGTGAAATCCATAGCAAGACATTTGACTTTAAAGGTGACAGACAGAGAAGCTCCAAACATCTCTTCATTTCAGATTCCGCTGGTCTTCTTCTCACACAGAGCCAGGAGGAATGTAGGGAGTTTTGTGCAGCCAAGTGCTCAAAAGAGAACACATCTGGGAACAATCGGCAGCCACTTTAGCAGATGTACTCAAACTTGACATATGCTACCTGGCTGACAGGAACACTTTGAAAATCATATACGTTTTCAATTCCTTATCACCCATGGGTTAATTGTATTTTGGAAGTTAGTAGTTTTTGTTTCAAGAAAAGTAGTAAATCACATGTGCTATATGCTATGTAACACCCCAGTGGTACTTGAGGCAGTGTCTCTTCAGCAAATCTGTAGTGGAATCTAAGAATATTCATAGTAAAAGTGATCAATGAAGACTAAAAACAGCCTTCTTTCAGTGGAGGGCAAATTTTACCTCCATGAAATTTGCACCAACCTGAGGAAAACACTTTTAGGTTTGGATCGAGTTGATAAGGAATTTGGAATTGAATTAGTAGTAAAGTCATGTAATGTAAGCATGATTAGGTAATTTAAAGGTAGAATTTAAAAGCAATTATAATGACATGCAGTCACAGAATTCTTATATATGTTCTAGCTTTTAAAATTATGTATGCATATATATTAGAGAGTGTGTGCATGTGAGTGCATGTTGTATGTGGGAGACAGGAGAGAGACCACCAAACCACCCCTAAATAAAATGACAAGATAGCTTGTAAGTCTAGGGATAAATGACTGAGGTAGGTCCACACAACAACAGTGCTGTGCATGCTGGAGGTGATGGCCCAAGAGAAGCATAAGGACAGGAGTGAGAAAAATCTCTTTGCCTTCTGTGGTAATTTCTAGAAGTCACTCAATTAAAAGAGTGAGCGAATGCTATAGTTTTGATGTTAGACGTCTCCCAAAGGTCCAGGTGGTACAGACTTGGTCTCCAGGTGGTGCAATTGGGAAGTATGAAACTGAGAGGTGGAGCCTGGTGAGAGGTCATTAGGTCATTAGAAGTACACCCTTGAAGGGAGTAGTAGGAGACTTCCTCTCTTTAGCTACCCAGCTATGAGGTGAATGGTTTTGCTTTACCATGCACCCCACTGTGATGCGCTGCCTTAATACAGGTCTCGAAACAGCGGGGCCAATCTGTCATGAACTAGAACCTCCAAAACTGTGAGCCAGAAGAATGCTTCTTTCTTTGTAAGTTGATTATTTCAGGTGTTTTGTTATAGTTACAGAATGATAACACAGCAATATACTGGTATTGGGTTGCTAAGATGTTAGAGGAAGCTGCATGAAATTGCATAAACTACCGTTGCTCTTTCATCAATGTTTGATTCTGCCACAGGATCTCTCTTCATGGGGTTGGAACCCACTAGACAGACATTTGCCTCCATGAGCTGTCCTGCACTTTCTTTCTTCCCTCCCTTTTTGGAAGAGAAATTCACAATTGCATGTGCTTTCAGTTGTCACTTCCAAAAAGTCCCCTAGTGTTCTTACATTCAGGTAATCCATTTGCTTCTTTGCAGTTAATATTATTCAGGCTGCTTAGAAATTGCCACTTTTTGTTTATCCTCAAAACAAAAATAAACAAACAAAACCTCCAAATGGGTTCAGATACAGAACTATCCCAAAACAGGTGCTTGTGTATGATCAATGTAAGTCATGTGAATTTATTACTCTCCTCTGGATAACCTGTGCTCCATATTAGGTAACTACTACAGAAGTGGGGTTGGAAAATTTTTATGCAAGAAACAGTATCACTTGAGGAGGCTTAAGGGTTCTGGGGACAGTTTTAAATTGACAGAAAAATTGAGATCAGCCATCCACAGAGATTTTTCCATAAACTTCCTGCCTCAACACAAGCACAAATCTCTCCAACTATCAACATCCTCTACCAGGGAGGTACAGTGAACCTACATTGACACATTTTTATAATTCAAAGTCCATAGTTTACATTAAGATTCACTCTTAGTGTTGTATATTCTATGGGGTTTTGACAAAGGTATGACGACATGTATCCATCATTGTAGTATCAGACAGAATAATTTCACTGCCCTAAAAGTCCTCTGCTCTTTGCCTACTTGCCCCTCTCTCCCCTGTAACCCTTGGCAACCATTAATCTTTTTATAGTCTCTGTAGTTTTGACTTTTCTAGAGTGTCATATAGTTGGAATCATTCAGCATGTAGCTGGCATTTTTTTGGACTAAGAATTCAATGTAACTTTCATTTATTCTGGGATAGACTCCTTCCTTGACTGCATTTTCTGCTGTGTCTTTGTGAGACATCTTCATACACTATTTTGCATTTAATATAGGGGAATTATTCCCAGTTCTCATGAACTGTCAATAATACCCAAAGATGCCCAGCACCTGAAAACAACTTATGCTTAATAACTCAGTAGGTTACTATTTGATGCCATATCTCCCTGAGGAGGATCTGATCAGAATGCACTCAGTTCTACTGTTATTCTTGTTTTGAAAATGCAAATTTGTTCCAACACAATTGATGTATCAGAGAATAATTTGAGCATAATGTGGATTTCATGTTGTTTATGCATGGTTTCATTCATGAGAAACACTAAGTGAGCAGAGGAAACTGCATCCAGCTGAACCTGGCTGTTCTGGAATGCACAATACACACACACACACACACACACACGCACACACACACATCTCTCAAACATTAGACAGCTGTTACCAAGTCACTGCAAGTGCGTGTGCCACACCCACTCACATTTGGCATTAACCATTTTCTGTTTGATTTCCTTTTCCTCCCCCTCATGATGACCCTCCATTTACCACTTCACAGTAACTCACAAGTTGCAATCCTTCTGATGACCACTTCCACAAACACACTTCAGATTTTTTTCAGAGTAAATGCCATATACTTATTGAAGTACTTGTGTATTTTTCAACCATTTAACAAGTGTAAAACTGCTATTATATTTATTAGGAGCCTATAATTTTGAAGTATCAAGAGACAAAGTTTCTAAGCGCTGTTTCCATAAACTCATGAAATCTGTGGTTTTTTTTCTTTTTTAATGCACTATTTTGCAGTGGCTTTTAGAAACACATATGTAATATTCTATGCAGAACTGACGGTATATATCAGGATATCACACTGGAACTCCTTTTCTCAAGGGTTCCACTGATGGGCCAAGACCATCTGTGCTAGTTCCTTCTTGTTTTCTTATGTTAACTTGCAAAGCAGTAAGGGAAAAGTACTTTTTATTTAACCTTGCTTTAAGTGGGCCATGGTTCAAGTTGAAGAAGATGGACATTTATTTGGAAACAAATAATTTTTTTAAAAATATGAGCAGGGTGCCATTAAGTTGAGGTTGTTCCTGTACCTAAAACCTGCATACAAGCAAACTGAAACTTAATTCAGAAGCATTCCTTATAACTGATAATTTCAGAGAAAAACATAATATAATAAAACAAAAACATTAAATAAAATTTCAGCCAATCCCAAACACTCAACTAGTTGTTAGTTATTAGCTAGAGACTTATCAAATCCAAACAAGGCAAATGCTTATCAGTAGCCAATAAAGCATTTGCTTTGCTTTGCTCTAACATTCAGTCTATAATAGCCAGCTGCATATTCTGCTACAGTGGAGTTCTCTTTTCTGCATTTGAGTGCTGCCTGACTCATCAATACTTTAATGCTCAAATAAACCCTATTAAATTAATTTTGTTTAAAGGTTTTCTTTGGAAAGAAATGGGTACCAGTATCCCCATAGCACTACTCTGTGGCAAAAGATGGGACTCATTTTCTTCTCACTTTATGCCTGAGAAGAGGGGCATTAGGCCATCAGACAGCTCACTGTGCATCTAGAGAGTTTGTGGTCACACAGTGGAGTGGTGTCAGCCTCATTCCTGAAACATGCCTACAGCGTGGATAAATTGGTCTGATATACACACTCAACCTCAAATTTTGTGTATCTGTCACAATTGCTTGATAAGGAGTCACCAGTCAAGGAATGAAAGCGCCCTCTAGAGGTTGTCTAAAGCAGGAAAACAGATTCTCCCCTAGATCTTCATTAAGGCATGAAGGCCTGCTCACACCTTGAGTTTAACCCAGTACAAATGATTTCAATCTTCTGATCTCCAGAATTGCAAGGTAACAAGTTTGCATTGTAAGTTACCAAACTTGTTGTAATTTGTTATAACAGCAGTAGAACACTAATATTGATTAAGGAACTAAGCAGACACTGGGATCACAGTCATGAATGTACTGTGAGTGTCAACTTAGCTCCAGCCTGAAGTCAACCCTGCTCAGGTCCAGGATGAAATTGTGCCACACCCAGTGGCACAAGGAGATCCAGTCCAGCCAGACACACCCTACTGACTCTATTAATGACACATCGTGTCTGCTATTGACAAAATATCTTTTGGTTTGTGGGTAAAATGATGTTGTTTACAAGCAAGGTTGAGAGCACAAAAGAATTTCAATAAACTGTTAAGGGCTCATTAGAATTGGGATCAATTTTATGCACTCTGGTTTGGGTAGGATCCTTCTCTGAGGAGAAGGTGAATCCTGAGCAGCCCATTGTGTGAGGAATAGAGAGAGTTTCTGCATTATTTGTGTGTAAAAAGACTGTAGACTTGTCCACGCTGAGATGAAGGACAGACTGAAATATCTCTGTGTGTTTGTACATCTTTGTGCTATGATAGAATAAGTGAGTGAAAAGATTGAAAAGATTTTGCCTTTCTTTGTGATCTTCCTCCTCCTCTTTTCTCTCTCCCTTTTTTTCTCTCTTTCCTTCTCTCTCTCTCTCTCTCTCTCTCTCTCTCTCTCTCTCTCTCCTCCTAGCCCCCCGACTTTGGATTTACATTTCACTTATTTAAACAGAAATATATTTATCTTCTACTGTACATTGGTTCCTTTTGCTTCTTTATTCCTTATGACATACAGTATGGAAGTCAGGTATATCCTTCACTTTCTAGCCTGGTGACCAGGCCTCAGGCCTGGCACATTCTGAATGTAAAACAAATGTTGCTCTTTGGGTTTTCTTTCATAATACATATGACTTGCATAAAAGCCAATTTTATATTCCTGAATATAGGCTCAGAAAATCCTGCTATAGCTTCAAGCCAAGAAGATACCTGGGTACCAATTAATCCCATATATGAAATATCAGTGACTTCTATGGTTTGATGGTCAAAGATAGAATTGGCTACAGAAAAACCTAATGTGACTCTCCTTGATTAGGAAAAGAAAAAGTATTATTATATGTCTACTGTTTACTAAGTACCAATTAGTGTTAGATACTACTTTGGGTTATATATGCCTTTTCTCCAATTGTTCATTTGTAGGATGCTCATTTTCCAGTTTGGTTGAATTAAGAGATGGAGCCTAGTGGGGGGTGATAAGCTTATTGGGGGTATTGCCCTCAGCAGGGATCAATGCTGGTCCCATGGAGAGAGTTAGTTCTTGAGAGAGTAGGTTGTATATTTGTCTGATTTTCTTTTCCTGTTGTGCTGGGGATTGAAGTCAGGGCCTCATGCATGTTAGGCAAGCACTCTACCATTAAGCTACATCTTAAGCAAGTGGTTTGTTATACAAAGAACAAGACCAGCCTCTTCTGGTATGTGGCCTACTGTCTCACATGTGATCGCTTCTGCACACATTCTGACATTATGATGCTATCTATCGGGAGGTCCTCACCAGAGATGAATGGAAATAACACCATGCTACTGGGCTACCAGAACTGTGTGTTAAATAAGCCTCTTCTTTATAAGGTACTTAGTCAGCCTCAGGTATTTTGTTACAGTAGCTTAAGGCATACTAATACAGGTGCTGATAAACATTTTACTTCTTTACCTTGTTTATAATTATTCCATCATATAGGTTAAATTGTTAAACAGACAATCTCTAGTAATGAATATAATTTATGCTTTTAGTAAATCTTAGGAATTTTTGAACTCAGATGTGATTTGAATCTTTACTTTGCGTCTTAGGAAGCTTTTGGCATCAGGCAATCAATTTTCTTAATCTTTTCAAGCCTCATTTATTCAACTGATGTTTTATTGAGTATCACAATGGGTCTACCACTGACCTATCCTAAAGGAGCAACAGATAGACCACAGAGGCCCTGCTCTGCAGAGAAACAACCAGCTTTCAGTTTTCTCAAATGTCGAAATTTGAATAGACCCATCTTGCAGTTTGTTGTGAGGATTAAATGAGATAAATTTTTATGAAAGTGCTTCATATTTAGAAGAAACTCAATAAATGTTAATTTCTTTCTCTCCCCAGTGGCATCCTAGGAGGAAGGAAATTTTTCAGCTGGGAAATCTTCATTTGTGCTTCTCAAATAATATTAACATCACCTTGGGGGTTCGTGGTTCTGAATAACAAGAATGGAAACAATATTAGAGTGAAGGTTACGCTGTGGATTGGTGAAAATTATAATGAGATTTTGGTTAATATTCAGCATTTGAAAAATAATCTTGTTATAAGTGGATCCAGCTTTCTTGTGTAGTGAGATGCACTGGAATATAACCTCTCTGCCATTGACAGAGCCAAGTGAGAACCTGGCTGAGATTTTGAGAGGAATGAACATACGTACATATTAATGCTCTTGAGTTTCTGAAAGAGTCTGCTACATGCATGTAGTAAATCTTGGAATGTAAGAGAAAAAAAGTGTTAACTCTCCCTTTGGGTACTGTACTGTGATCATTCATCCAAAGAGAACAGCGTCTAAGATCTACTCAAAGGAAGAGTACTTTTTTCTCATTTGAAATTAGACTGTTGTCTCTAAGAAAAGTTTGCTTTAAATGTATATTTGCTTCTTTGCTGTACAATCCCCACAATGGAGACACTGAAAATGAGTGACATGAGCACAATTAGTACCCAGCCAGAGGACACGGGAACATCCTGCAGTTGAACCAGGCAGGGTAATGGGCACTGTACTTTGAGAAACTATAAGGAGTTTTGGGAAGAAGGTGTTAGGGTTTTTTTTTTTTTTTTGCAGTACTGAGGTTGAAATCCTGGCTTACACTTTGAACCACTCCACCAGCACTTTTTGTGATGGGTTTTTGCAAGATAGGGTCTCGTGAACTATTTGCTGGCTTTGAACCATGATTCTCCTGATGTCTGCCTCCTGAGTTGCTAGGATTGCAGGTGTGAGCCACCAGCACCCAGCAATTATTTCTTGAATAAAAATACATTCATATTAACAATGAGTTGTTAATAAAGTAAGTAGTCTAATTCATATGTTTAAATTTCAAATATTTGTGTACCTTAATTTAGTCACCCCCAAATTAGGTTTAATATTTTCAGATACATTCTAGAGGAGAGAGGAGAAATGTGTTTGATGATGCCAAAGAGCTACTTCAGTCATGCTCTCTAGTGAAACTGGGATCCCATGAAGATTGAAATGATTTTTCAGACACAGGGGTTTAGAATGTGTCTCCTGCTGACCCTTCACTCTTGCTACAAATCTGCAAGGAGTGTTGATACCAGATAATACAGAAAGGAAAGAGGAGCAGAGTCACCACGAGCTAGAGAGCTTGGGTGAGAAAAGACAAGGCTGCAGAAATGTTTTCAAGAGTGCACTGGAAGGACACACGATAGTCCACAGAAATGACTGACATGATAACCATGAAAGTAACAGGCTTAGAGAGAGTGTCCATGCCAATGCTAAAACTCACAGGGATCAGGAACCGCCTGAAGGAGAAGGTCTGGCAGGCAGGCCACATGGGAGAAGAGCAGTGCAGAACACACAGCCAGGTCCAGAATCAACACTGTCCCTATCAACCATTTTGGAGAAAGATCTACATCATCACTTACAATATTGCTAGGAAGGTAAAAATAAATTTAAAAGTGACACAGCAAGCTATGTCAGTCCAACTGGCATTAAGAACATCTTCAGCTATACTCTAGAAATCCTTTGTCAACACTGACAAGCTTCAGGGTTCTGTTTTCTAAATGCACTAGAATAACATAGAAATCTGCTCCCTCCCCTGTACAAAATGTCACCTTGGGCTGCGGGTGTGGCTTAACTGGTAGAGTGCCTGCTTAGCAAGGGCGAGGCCTTGAGTTCAAACCCCAGTATTACCAAAATGCTATCTTGAAAAATTATTTTGTTTGGATGAATTAGACATGAAACATCTTTTTTAGGGTGAGAAAGAGTTTGTTAACTTGTGACATCAAAGTGACGACAAAAACAATATAGCTAAGTATATCTTAAATTAATTATTATTAAATCTAAACTCAATGTTATCCTCAGATCACTTATTTTAAATTCTACTTAAATGCATTTATTTGAAATATACAGTTCAGGTAAATGGTATAATTCAGGAAAGTTGTTCAGGTTCCGATTCAAAATTCAGTTGTAAGATGATATAAAAAAATAAGTAAATATTCCAGACTTCTTTTTTTTTTTTTTTTTTTTTGGCACTATGATGATCCAGTGATCCTGAAGCCTTCTAGCTGCAAAGTTGGGAAAACAAATGAGCCAGTAACCAAAGTCAGTATGAGTGCTGGGACTCCTCTTTGCCTTGGAGAAGGGGAACAGAGCTGAGCACAAAGTCTGTGCTCCTTATCTGGTAGGGAGTTGATTGGCAATCAGTTTCTATAGCCAGAGGAAAGCTGAAAGGGACATTATCTACTTCAGCACTGGCTTCAGTGGAGCTTGAAAAAGGCCTGTGGCCAGTTCTCATCTTCACTGGAGTCTGAATCTCCACTGTTTATATAGTTTGAAAACAGCAAGCAGGAAATTTAAATGTAAAGTGTACTGTGTCTATAGCACCCCCAGGTACCTAAGAGAAGCAAATGCTGATATTTCTTGGAGAAATAACTCTTCAAACAAGCCTAAGAGTCACCTTTCAAAGTGGTAAGCATTATGAACTGATAAAAAGGGTCATAGACAAGAAGTGGTCATGAGCCAACAGAAACAGACCTGCAAAAAATCAGAATACAAAATGTGTATGCTCAATATCTTTAAGTGGGTAAAGGAGGACATGAAAATGTGAGTAAGGATGTAGAAATTACCAAAGATTCCAAACACGTTTGGAGGAAGATATTAGAAATATAAATGGTGGTTGAAGTAAAGAAAAAAATAAATGGAAAGGTTATTCCAGTAGGTTAGACAACAATGAGGAAGCAGTTAGTAAACTGGGCTGTATGTTCAATATACCACAAAGAGACCAACACTCTGGAAATGGGAAATGTCAAGAGACAAGGAAATATCCAACATATATCAAAGCAAAATTTGAGTGGCAAATTGTAGAAAAATTGTGAGGAAAAAGAGAAAATTTAAAGAAATAATTAATGATATTTTTTCAGAATTGATGAAAGACACAAAACCTTCAATGCAAAATAATAGCAAATCTTAAGAAGATTAAATAAGAACAAATTAATTCTAAAACAAATCATAATACAACAGCAGAATACCAAAACCAGTAAGAGATCATGGAAAAACAGACACCTCACCAATGAAGGTGGTAAAGCATATAAGAGAAGCCATCAACAGTGTTTGTTACCATGGATGACAAATTAAAACAAGGAGATGACCTTACATACAACTGTTTACTACCATTCTATTCAATTATTTTAATTCTTTTTGGCAGGACTAAGGTTTGAACTCTGGGCCTTGCACATGCTAGGCAAGCACTCTACCAATTGAGCCACACCTGCAGCTCTTATTAAGTGTTTACTACCAAAAACTATCACTTATAGTCTTGCCTGAAGTATACATTTAAGGATTAAGAAAGGGATTCTCAGAATAAAGGACTGAGGTGCATGAAAGAAGGATGAGTAAAAGAAGTTAAAATATCTAGGTAATAGTAAAAATACTGGATAAAAAAATAAAAATGTCTAAGATAAAAAACAGAGAGAGACTAAAACAAGGGTAAAAGTTTCTTGCCAACCAGGAGGCAGTTGCTGGGATTAACCATTTTAAGATTTTCCTCTCATTAAGGAGGCAAGGGGTGTGGTTGGCAACCATGGTGCCTAAATCCAATAGGATGGGCCTGAGCTGGAGAGAGGCATAACATTTTCAATTAAAAACCTTATGAACAACTATAAAAAGAATAGACATAAAGTGAAAAGGTTCTAAACTCACGGAGGAAAGAATGAGAGAACCAGTATGAGGAAAGAATGGGGAAAGAGGACAAATAGCAAAAGTAAGACATAGGAAAGATCAGAACCAAATGGATCAGAATCCAACCTCAGGCCTGCCACAGGACTGCCTGCGGACGTGGAAATTTGCCTGAACTTCCTGACCTGCCCTTGAGGAATTTTTTCCATTCAGGAGCAAGGTCTACTACTCAGCAAAAAAGTGCCTTTTCCTTCCAGCCACTCAAAACTCTCTAGGGGCTGGTGACTCAAGCCTGTAATCCTAGCACTCAGGAGGCAGAGATTAGAGGGATCGCAGCTCCAAGCTAGCCTGGTCAAATAATTCGTGAGACGCTATCTCAAAAATACCCATCATAAAAGGGGCTGGCGGAGTGGTTCAAGGAGTAAGCCCTGGGTTCAAGTCCCAGTACTGCAATAAATAAATAAATAAACCCCCAAAACTTCTCATTCATTTGTAACTCTCATACGGTAGGAGGGGTCCTATGCTTCTTCACCTATCTGCCTACCTAGATCCCTTCTCATTGTAAGCGCTAAGCCTCATTACGTCACAACACAGTTACTGGTTCTCTTCACTTCACATCTATCCTTTGGATTTCACATTTGTATACCCAATAGAAATTGTTGACTAAGGCAAGCAAATTTCCTGATGAAACTGCTGCTGTTGCTATTGCAGTGGATTCTATGCCTGCCTAAAATCTCCAACAAATATAGTGAAAATTCGCAGTTATGAATCTTTTGCAGAACCTTGGTGATGTACATTAAGATGCGACTTCAATACTGACCTGATGAAGTTATAAGCATTGGGCTGTGCTGTGAATCCATGAGCTGAAATGTGAATGAGACACTACTTAATGCAATTCTTCTAGCCCAGGAGACTAGAAAGGATTTTATTTTCTTTATTCACTTATTCATAAGTGCATACATTGTTTGGGCCATTTCTCCCACCTTCCCTACCCCTTTCACACCCTTCCTCTCTCCCCCACCCCCTTCACTTCCAGGCAGAACCTGTTCTGCCTTTTCTCCAATTGTGTTGAAGACAAGACATAAGCAATAATAAGAAAGACAGCTTTTTGCTAGTTGAGATAAGAATAGCTATACAGAGAGATTCCTAACATTGCTTACATGCACAAGTATATTACATCCCAAATTGATTCATCTGTACCTGACCTCTTCACTACCTCCCAGTCACCTTCCTATACTGACCTCTGTAATTTTAAGGTTACTGTATTAGCTCCTCTGCAGTGGGGACATCAAACACTTTCAAATTTTGGGTTTCCTATCTATCCCCATTCCTCCCATATGTGCTCTCCCCTTAGCGTGTGACCCACGTCCAACAACATTGCTGCATTTGCCCTAGATCTAAAGTCCACATATGAGGGAGAACATATGATTTTTGGTCTTCTGAGGCTGGCTAACCTTGCTCGGAATGATGTTCTCCAGTTCCATCCACTTACTAGCGAATGATAAGATTTCATTCTTCTTCATGGTTGAGTAAAATTCCACATTTTCTTTATCCATTCCTCAGTAGTGGGGCATCCTGGCTTTTTCCATAACTTGGCTATTGTGAATAGCACTGCAATAAACATGGTTGTGCAGGTGCCTCTAGAGTAACTTGAGTCACATTCTTTTGGGCATATCCCTAGGAGTGGGATTGCTGGATCATATTGCAGATCTATGTTTAGTTTTTTAAGAAGATTTCATGTTTTTTCTAGAGTGGTGGCACTAGCATGCATTCCCACCAGCAGTGGATTAAGGTTTCTTTTTCCCTACATCCTCACCAACACCTGTTGTTGGTGATGTTTTTAATATAGTTATTCTAACAGGGATGAAGTAGAATCTTAGTGTGGTTTTGATTTGCAATTTCCTTATGGCCAGAGATGGTGAGCAGTTTTTCATGAGTTTTTTTGCCATTTGAATTTCTTTTGAAAAAGTTCTGTTTCAGTTTCAGTTGCCCATTTCTTTATTGGTTCATTGATTTTGGGAGAGTTTAGTTTTTTCAATTTCCTATATATTCTGGTTATCAGTCCTTTGTCTGATGTGTAGCTGCCAAATATTTTCTCCCATTCTGTGGTGGTCTCTTCAGTTTAGAGACCATTTCTTTTGTTGTGCAGAAGATTTTAATTTTATGTAGTCCCATTTTTCCGTCCTTCTCTTAGTTGCTGAGCTGCTGGGGTTCTGTTGAGGAAGTCCCTGCCTATACCTATTGCTTCCAGAGTATTCCCTGCTCCTTCCTGTACTAACTTCAGAGTTTCTGGTCCTTGATCTATTTTGAGTTGATACTAGTATAGGGTGATAAACATGGATCAAGTTTGAGTTTTTTGCAGGCAGATAACCACTTTTCCCAGCAACATTTGTTGAAGAGGCTGCCTTTTTTCCATTGTATGTTTTTGGTACCTTTGTCAAAAATAAGGTGGGCATAGCTGTGTGGATTCATATCTGGGTCCTCTATTCTGTTCCACTGGTCTTCATGTCTGTTTTTGTGCTAGTACCATGCTGTTTTTATTGCTATTGCTTTCTACTATAGTTTGAAGTCAGCATTGCTCTTTTTGCTGAGTATTGCCTTGGCTATTCACGGTCTCCTATGTTTCTAAGTGAACTTTAGGGTAGATTTTTCAATCTCTGTATTAAGGTCATTGGGATTTTGATGGGAATTACATTAAACATGTAGATTTCTTTTGATAGTATAGCCATTTTTACTATGTTTTGATTCTACCAATCCATGAGCATGGGAGATCTCTCCACCTTCTATAGTCTTCCTTGATCTCTTTCTTCAGGGGTTTGTAGTTGTACTTGTAGAAGTCATTCACATCTTTTGTTAAGTTTCCTAGGTATTTGATTTTCTTCGATGCTATTATAAATGGAATTATTTCCACATATTCTTTCTCAATTTGTTTGTTGTTGGTGTATAGAAAAGCTAATGATTTTTGTAAGTTGATTTTGTATCCTGCCACCTTGCTTCAGCTGTTTATGGTGTCTAGGAGTTTTTGGGTAGAGTTTTTCTGGGTCTTAAAAGTATAGGATCAGATTGACTGCAAATAGGGATATTTGTATTCCTTTTATTTGTATTTGTTGTTGAGTTCTAGCTTTAATGCACTGTGATCAGATAGAATGCATGGTATTATTTCTATTTTCTTATATTTGCTGGGACTTGCTTTGTGCCCTAAGATATGATCAATTTTGGAGAAAGTTCAATGGGCTGCTGAGAAGAGTGTATTTTGTTCAGAAATTGGATGAAATATTTTGTAGACATCAGCTAGGTTCATTCTATTTCTAGAATTTCTATATTGATATTTTGTTCAGATTACCTATCTATTGGTGATAGGGGGTATTAAAGTCTCCCATTACCACTGTGTTGGGGTCTATATATGCTTTTAGGTCCATCAGAGTATGTTTGATGAAACTGAGTGAACGGATGTTGGGTGCATATAGGTTGATAATTGTTATTTCATTTTGGTGTATTTCTCCTTTTATTAGTATGGAATGTCCTTCTTTATCTCATTTGATCAATGTAACTTTGTAGTCTACTTTGTCCAAGATAAGTGTTGTTACTCCTGCCTGTTTTCAGGGGCCATTGGCTTGGTAAATCTTCTAGCTTTTCACCCTAAGCCAGTGCTTGTTCCTGTCGATGAAGTGGGTCTCCTGTAAGCAACAGATTGTTGGATCTTCCTTTTTAATCCAGTTTGCCAAATGGTATCTTTTGATGGGGGAGTTAAGTCTGTTAACATTCAGTGTTAATATTGATAGGTATGTGGTGATTCCTGTCATTTCCTGTTGTTTTTGTTGGTTAAGGGTTTGATTGTGTACAGCTGAATCAATGTTACTCTCTGAATCCTTGTCTTTTCTTTTCCTGTGGTTTGGTATTGCCTGTCCTTTCATGGTTATGTTGGGTTTCTCTTTCTGTGTGCAGAATTCCTTGGAGAATCTTTTGTAGTGGTGGCTTGGTGGTCATATATTGTTTTAGTTTCTTCTTATCATGGGAGTCTTTTATTGCTCCATCTATTTTGAATGATAATTTTACTGGGTAGAGTATCTTAGTGTTGAAGTTATTTTCATTCACTGCCCAGAATACCTCACTCCATGCTCTTCTTTCTTTTAAGGTAAATCTGCTGTGATTTTGATGGGTTTACCTTTATATGTTATTTGGTTTTTCTCTCTTACAGCTTTCAATATTCTTTCTCTGTTCTCTGTGCTTTTTTTTTTTTTTTCATTTTTCTTTTATTATTCATAAGTGCATACAAGGCTTGGTTCATTTCTCCCCCCTGCCCCCACCCCCTCCCTTACCACCCACTCCACCCCCTCCCGCTCCCCCCCCTCAATACCCAGCAGAAACTATTTTGCCCTTATCTCTAATTTTGTTGTAGAGAGAGTATAAGCAATAATAGGAAGGAACAAGGGGTTTTGCTGGTTGAGATAAGGGTAGCTATACAGGGAGTTGACTCACATTGATTTCCTGTGAGTGTGTGTTACCTTCTAGGTTAATTCTTTTTGATCTAACCTTTTCTCTAGTACCTGTTCCCCTTTACCTATTGGCCTCAGTTGCTTTAAGGTATCTGCTTTAGTTTCTCTGCATTAAGGGCAACAAATGCTAGCTAGTTTTTTAGGTGTCTTACCTATCCTCACCCCTCCCTTGTGTGCTCTCGCTTATTATTATTATTTTAATGGTAATATGTCATGGGATAGTTCTATTTTGGTCAAGTCTGTTTGATGTCCTGGAGGCTTCCTGTACCTGAATGGGCATAGCATTCTCTAGGTTTGGGAAATTTTCTGCTATTATTTTGTTGAGTATATCACAAATCCCTTTTGCTTGTACCTCTTCTCCTTCTTCAATGCCCATGATTCTCAGGTTTGGTCTTTTGATGGAGTTGGTGAATTCTTGCATGTTCCTTTTGCAGGTCTTGAGTTGTTTGACTAATAGCTCTTCAGTTTTCCCTTTAATTTTCATTTTATCTTCAAGTTCCGAGATTCTGTCTTCCACTTGTTCTAGTCTGCTGGAGTGGCCTTCCATTGTGTTTTGTGATTCTGTTCCATTGTTTTTTCTGTGGTTTTCCATATCATGGGTCACTTCCTTTTTAATATTGTCTATTTTCATCTTTAATTCATTTATCTGTCTATTTATGTGTTCTCTGTTTCACTTTGGTGTTTATTTAGGGCTCTTATGAGTTCATTTATTTGTTTCTGTGTCTTCTTATATTCTTTATTTTTGGTGTTTTGAAATTTCTTGAGTGCCTCTTGTATGTTTTGGTTAACCATGTCTAGTAATATCTCCATGAAATTCTCAGTGATTACTTTCAAGATTTCTCTTTGTGTGTGTTCTTGTGGACATCATTGGGTTCCTTGGCAGCATTTATCTTTGTTTTCTTGGAGTCTGGAACTGGGTATCCATTTTCTTCATTTCCCTCTGAATCCTGTATTAAATTATTTTTGGGGTGGAGAATGATTTCCATCCCTTTTTTTGTCTTCCCATGACTCCACTTGGTACTGTACAACTATGTCCTTGATAGGCTAACTAGTGGCTTCAGTCACTTGTTCTTTTCCTTTGGTTTAATTTTGTTTTGTGGATGTATTGTGTTTGTGGGTGTGTGTGTGTGTGTGTGTGTGTGTGCTATTTGTGTCCCTTGTCTGGGTGTAATTTAGTGTTAACTAATTCACAATAATAAAACTAACAAAAAACAACAACAGAAAACCCCAAAGAAATTAATGGGTAGAAATGAACAGCCAACCATAAACAAAGCAAACAAACAAACAAAAACTCCAGGTTCAGGAGCAATAGAATTTCAGTCTTAGTTTAAGTTCTGGTGTTACTCCTCCAACATCCAGTCCTGGTGTTGGTATTTAAGCCAAAGCTCTGTTGTAGTCTCTCCAGGTGGTTGGGTAGTGTTTTTTTGTTTTTTTTTTCCTTCTATCTTTCAGAGGCAGCTGCTTATTTAATTCCTCCTTCAGTGAAGTATGGCAGTTTAAGTTTGCATGCTGTCCTCAGATTCAGGAGATCTGCTCCATAGT
Source organism: Castor canadensis (assembly GCF_047511655.1). NCBI lineage: Eukaryota > Metazoa > Chordata > Mammalia > Rodentia > Castoridae > Castor > Castor canadensis. Next base: position 75,183,853 of record NC_133399.1, on the reverse strand, counting down.
CTACTCTACTAGTTGTCCTGCTCTGGAGTTGGGTTTTCACTGTGCTTGATTACTGGGGGCTCCTTTCTTTGCCTCACCCTCTTTCTCTGGGGCATGGTCAGTGATCTGTTAGCTGCCCCCCTGCTGTCAGTGTTTTGTGATGGTTTGCTGTTTTTTTCAATTTTACAGAGCCAGTTGGCTTTGAGTGTTGCTCATTGACTCAGGAGATGAGCTTTTTGGATTCCTACCTGCCCTATTTCAGGCAGTGGCTTATCACCTGCCAGCTGTTGGCCTTCCTGCCTTTCCAGTCGTTTGTTTACTGAAGTTCTTATGGAGATCAGCTCCTTGCCTCTCCTCCTTCTCCGGTGCACTTTCAGAGTTCCCGTCCCCTCTACTGTGTGCTAGTTTTCAGTTTCTTGTTTCTTGTTCAGTTTTTTTTTTTTTTTTTTTTTGGCAGGGGAGTCAGTTTGTCCAGGGCACTATGCTGGTTTATCATAGGGGTGGCTTGGGGAATTCTTCATGACACTTGGCCCTCACCTGTTCGGTCTGCTGAATGTCTCCCAAGCAGGTTTGGAGCTGGTGTCTGGTGGTGGGAGGCAGCCCTCCTGTTTTCTTAGTGTAATGTGGTATGGAGAAGCTTTCTAAGGGTCAGGGATTCAGGGTGTCAAAGTTTTGATTCTCCTTTGTGCTTTATTTCCTCTAAGTGTGGCTCTAGCTTCTCAGCATGGGGCTCACACTGACGGCTTCTGTGCCCTAGTTGCCATCTTGGATCCTCCCTACAAATGAGCTTAATGGTTATAAAGAAAGCTCTGAGAAGGTAAGTCAATAAATTATCTTGTGGGCACTTGCAGCTTCCAGTACCAAAGGAAGAACTATATGCTGGAATGGATTCTTAATATTCCAGAGAAATATCGAAATGACAAGAAGTGGCAAATGTGGCAAAATTGATTAGATAAAAATTGTAAATAAGTGTATACATTGAACAAAAGCTTTAGAGAGAGAAAAAGGATGAAATATCTTCATGCCAATAAATTTCAAAGCTTGACTAGATGGTCAAAAATATACAGTTTATAAAACTGACTAAAGAAGTCAGAAACTTGAGTTGTCTTATAATCATAAAAGACACTAAACCAATAATGAAATATTTTTCCACAAAAAGCATATTTCTATCTCATACATGAAATCACCCACAGCATAGAGTGAATGTTCCCCAACAAATTGTAAGTAAAAAAATCCAAGAAAAGCAATTTTCTTTGTGAATATTTGCAAATAGTCTAATTACATCAGTAGCAAACAAACCCAGCACAATATAAAAATTAATTCATCATGACCATTTTGGATTTATTCCAATAATGAAATGAAGTTTTAATATTATAAAATTGATGAATGCAATTAAGCACATTAGAAGCTTAAAAAAGAAAGAGCATATGAACATTTCAGAAGAAATGCAAAAGCTTTCAATAAAATTCATCATTACTCTTAGCATATTAGAAGTAGGAGAGCATTTCTCTAACTTAATAAAATCTGCCTGTATAAAACCTAAAGCAATCACCATTATGAATGTGGAAATGCTAGATTTATTCTATTTGAAACACAGCAAGACAAGAATTGTTTGTAGTCTGGCTTCTAATTCACAGTGTAATGGAAGCTTATGAATCAAGATTGTATGGAAGAAATAAAACTTGCCAATAGTCACAAATGATACAATTGTCTGTACAGAAACTTCAACCCTCCCCACCAAACACACACACACACACACACACACACATACATACACACACACACACCCCAAAATTACTAGAATTAGGTAGTTCAGGATGGATGCTGAATATTGATATTTTAAAAAACTGCTTTTTTCTACCTTAGCAATGAAGATTTAGAAAATGTAAATTTCTAAGCAACGAATGTGTATATGTTTATATCTACACCCATACATATACACACACTGTATTGACAGATACATCTAATAAAAATTTCATAAGCTCTCTCTGATGCAATCAAAAGCCTTACTGGAAAACTTACAAGTAATATTCTGTGAATATTGTGTCTTTGTGTGTGTGTGTGAAATATCTGCATACAGTAAAGTTTCAACTTTATAGAAGATGCAAAGCATCTAAGCTTTCTAATGGATTTGTATCTTTAGACACTTTCACTAAGTTCTCATCAATAAAAGTTACCTGTTTCCAAGGAGACTGCGGTAAGGAGAAACTGCGCTTGCTCCAGATGCAGAGTTCAGTGCTGTACTGCTGAGGCTCAACTGTGCTTCTCCTAACAGTGCCCAACTTCCACTAAAGACATGCTGCCTTTCAGCAGATCTTACATTTCTACTCATCACTTAATTAAGTACACTCACTTTTACTTTGATTTTGGGGCATCATTTGCTTTATGGGAGGCAGTTTTTCATACAATGAAGGGCAGGGAAACACTCAGCCGACAGCACAATGATTTAAACAAATCTCATGAGAAGAGGGACTGACAGACTTCTTCACATCCCCTGACTTGCGTAATGCATGTGCCAGAACTTAAAATATTTGTTTTGAAATTTCTTTTGATTTTTTAATTTATTATTTTTTAAATCGTGCTTCATGAATGTCATGTGTAATAAATCTGAAAACCAGGTAGAGTTACTATATTTGATATGACCAGTCTATTTATTTCAGCCCTTTTGTGGTGTGCAGCAGTATCTCCTTGTTGCACTAACTTGTGCTTCCCTGTTCAATGGTTTTGAGAACTTTCCAGGTATTTATTGGCCATTCACATATTTTCTTTGGGGAATGTTCTGCTAAATATTTAGTTCATTTTTTTCTTTTCTTCTGTTTTTGAGATGGGGTCTTGTAATGCATCCCAGGCTGGCCTGGAACTCACAATCCTCCTGCCTCAGCCTCCTGAGAGTTTTGAATAGAGACATGCACCACCAAGCCCTGCTGAGTTCATTTTTATTAATATATTTTTTTGTTAACTGAATTGATGGAGTTGTTTTTATATTCTAAATATAAATTCTTTAATAAATACATTTGAAATATTTTCTCCTAAGTTTACAGCTATTGCCTATTTCGTATAATGTTTTCTTTGATGAACAGTTTCTGCACATAGGAAACTCCAAGATGTCTTTAAAAATGTCCAAAAGCCATATATCTGTTTAACAAGATCATGTATACAAATACTTGGGGGATATGTCTAAAAGACTGTGTGCAAAATTTTATATAAAAAAATCATAAAATATTGCTGAAACATCTCATTCATTTAGATCTTCCTTAATTAACCATAAACTTAAATGTGATTGCTAAAATTACAAAACTTTAAAAAATATGAGACTGCCATCATTATCTTTTGGTAGGCAAAGATTCCTTAGATAGAATTTGAGATGTAACCAATTGCAAAATGAAAAAAAAATAAATTGAACTTATTTAGGTAAGTTATTTATATTCACATAACACAATAATTTATATGGTGGAAAATGATCTTTAATTGCCTATTCCTGAGAGGCCAAGTTCTGTTTTTTATAGCCAACAAAGTCTGTTAGTGAGTTGTATATTTTTCAAAAGAAATTATTTTAAGCCTTTATACTCTCCCATTATAATCCTACTTTTAACTCACCTTTTTCCTAAACCTATTTTTTTCAGACAATACAGCCCAGAGATTTTACATATAAGTACATAAAATCTCATTTCTTATTTTAATTTTTATCAAAATTGCAAATGCATTTGCAGGCTGTCCCTGACATAAGATGGTTCAACTTACATTTTTTTTAAGTTTACATGAATTATTCAACATTTTATTATGAAATAACTTTGCATTAGATTTTTGCCCAACTGTTGAATAACGTGTTCAAAGCGTGTTTAAAGTAGACTAGACTAGTAGATTATATGTATTAAATGCAATTGCAACTTGATATTGTCAAGTCGTAATAAGTTCCTAAGGGCATAACACCATCATAAATTCAGGCATGTATGTACTTCAAAGCCTCAAATAGTTCTGCATGGCTTAGAATATGAATTGTATCTATCTCCTTCCAGTTCTCACTCTTGTCATGTGGCTACTGAGAAACCTGATGCCTTTCCTAGAATCTTGTAGAATCTTCTTTTGTGCCCAGGATCCAAATGTTCATGATGATATACTCTTGTATAAGTCAATATTCATCTACTATGTTGGATGTCAATATACCTTCTGACCTAGAACTGGTGGTCTTCAATTCTGGGCTTTTTTTTTTTTTTTAACTTTTATGTGATTTCCATTCCTCCACTTTTTTTTTTTGGACTGAGAAGGAATTCTTTCTTGGCTGAACTTCATGGTATTTTTTTTTTTTTGGTGTTTTTTGTTTTGTTTTATTTATTTTTTTACTGACTATCTTATGTTTTATTTTTCCCTTTATTGTTGTTGTTCTGGGTGGGGGTACATTGTGGCATTTTGTTTTGTTTTAAAAGTGTCTCCTATGTTGTACTTTTTACATTCATGTTCTACTTTTGGAAGACATACATTTTAGCTTTTCAGTTCTCACTTTAAGTCGCTAATTCTTGCCATTTTACTTTTATCATATTTTGTAAAAAACAACCTTCTCCTTCCTCCCTCCTCTTACTCTTTGTCTTCCTGTTCCTGCTTCCATTTTTAATGGATGTAGTCCTTATCATAATAATGATAAGGCTAAGAATTTTATCTTCTTATATAGTCTCAATTTTCTCCAAGTTGTGCACTATTGTTTTCTTGTTTTGATCTCTGTTTTTTAGGTCAGAGGTATTTTGTCTAGAGATACTTGGTTGTCTCCTTATGTTTAAGATGGGGGCACTAAGAAGTTGATCAGCAAGGGCTGAAATCAGGCTTCCTCATAGAGAGGTTTAGTTGGACTGATGAATTCAAGCATCATTTTAAGTCTATCTTTAAGAGTTCTTTCTTAGATGAGTTAGATAACTCTCAGAAAACTGGCTTTTCTTGATGTATGTGTCTATGTGTGTTTGAACTCAGGGCTTCCTGCTTGTAAAACAGGTACTGTACTAGTTGAATCATATCTCCAGTCCATTTTGCTCTGCTTATTTTGGAGATGGGGTCTCTTGAGCTATTTGCCAGGGCTGGTCCCAAACTATAATCTTTCTGAACTCAGCCTCCCAAGCAGGTAGGATTATGTGAATTTCTATATGTAGGCAACTGTAATGGTGTCTTTTTTTTTTTTTTAATCAATATGGCATCCCAGGCCTTGTTCACTTAGCCTGTTTTATTCTCTATAGCAAAGAAACCTCTTGCCTCTGCTTCTTTGAAACAACCCTTGGTTCAATGTCACTCTTTGAAATATTTAGGACCCAAAATTCCTGAGACTTTTAAGATTTCTGCAGCGGGCACTAGTTTACTTCTTGCCTTCCTTTACCTCTGCCTTAGTATTTATTTTGTCTGGGCCTGTTCAGTTAAGTACCACTTCCCCTCTGCTTTCAAATTTTGGTGATTTTTATTTCATCCCCAAATTTTTGTTCCTTTAGGATTTTAACTTTTTAAAAAATCCTTTGTATATTAAAGATGAAGAGATATAAACCTATTTATGCCTGGATATCAAGGGGCTGAAATGCAGAAAAGGTATATATTGAAGTATGTTTTCTATGTCATTGTTGCAATTGTCACTTTTGAGCTAAAATTTCAGCAGTCTCACCAAAAGTTCCGGTCCTGATTCATAAACTTCTACCAGCTGTATATACTAGAAATTCTTGTAATTTCATATGCAATCTGGAAAAGCTTAATTTTTTCATTTTTCTCTTTCAAAATTTTCCTTTAATTCCTCTTTTCACATATCTATCAGTGACATAAGTAAGTGCTCAAATATATATAATGTAATTGAAGATTAACACATATAAACCTAATTAGTTTATTTTAAAGGTTTCTAGTTTGTTGATTCCTAGACTTACCAGAAATATATATATACACACACATATATTCACACACACATGTGTATATATATATATATATATATATATATATATATAGTGACAAGGATTTGAAGTAGCAAATCTTTTTTCTCCTCATCATAGTATTTTTTACATGAAGATGATCAGGTTAGGTTTGCTGATAAATATTTCTCAATGGGTTTTCTAGAAGGAAAAAAATGATTTCATGGTTTGTTGTGATTCTTTGGAGAGGATGCTGAATCACAGTTTTAATGTTCCATGCAATCTCCTCTGCTTTATTCTCATTCTCTCTGCTCATCTTTTCCTACTTACAATCATAAGTGAGAAAATAATCTGGTTCTCACCATTTTAAAAATAAGATGAGGTAAATTAGGAACCTTCTTAAAATTCAGGTTCTATAAGATCAATATATACAGATTGGAAGGCTGTTTAATATAAAATAAAGTTTATAAACTGAGAACATGGAAATCTTTTCACAAGAGAAAAATCCCAAATTCTGCTAGCTGTAAAAATCCCCTCAGGGTACATAGAAGCACCATACAGGTGAATTTTACTGAGTTCTCCAGTATTTAAATCTTGTGACTGATTGCAAGTGTGACTTTTTAATCAGAAAACTGGTTAAATAAAATGTCGCAAATATTGGAGAATATGAAGTTATTATAAAGAATGAAGTATATTTATATGAACTGATACAAAAACCTCCAACATCTATTGGAATACAAAAATGTTATAATCCAAGAATATAGAAGAATAGGTTCATACAAAGGGTCTTTTTGAAAGCATGACCTTGAAACTTGTAACAGGACTTGTTTTAAACTAGGTAGCTGAGAAGCAGAGAAGGGAGAGAAACCTATACCATTTTGGATTTTTAAAATTATGTGTACATCTAATATTTATTTTGAAGTGAATGAAAATTTTTATTCTTAATTTTGGGGAAGAAAAGCAGAAAAGCAACAATAGAGGCATTGAGGTGAGACTGTGAAGGTGGAATTATTTTGTCAGGAGGCAGACCGTTATGATACGAAATGATGTTTGACTAAAACAGACCTTCAGGACTCCACAGTACAGTTAAAGACTAATAACCGAGCCAAATAATTTAGGTGCTATTCAAAATTTTCCCATTTAGTGGTAAAATATTTGAAATCCTATCTGCAATCTATAAATGTTGTTTTCCCTTAATGGCTGCATGGAGAAACATTCTAGTGAGTTTCTAGAAGAGTCTGAAGCTCGCAGTGGTCAGTCTGCCACTCTGGCTTTGCACCAGGCTCTCCCATGACATCTTAAAAAACGTAGCACTGGGTGGTCCCTCCCTGGAAATAAGAATTAGAATTTCCAATGCTGAGGTCCAAAACCACTGGATTGCCGTTTTTAAAAAGCAGTAGCAGACAAGGAGAAGGGGTTGGCTTAGTACCAGGAAAGTTAATTGTAGAACATGAGACACCTCTTCTAAAATTAGATCCTTCTTCCCCCACTTTTTTCAGCTAGGGACTTTGAGTATAGTTTCTCAACAGCTCTATGAGCTTGTTGCCAGAAAGTTATTCTGTAAAAACAATTATAGCTACCATTTATTGAACACCTATTTTATTTCACCACTGTGCTGGGTGCTTTAGATCTATTTACTTTCATTCTCACAAAAACTCAGCAAGGAAGGCACATCTGTTTTGTAGATAAGCATCAGAAGCTGAGAAAAGTAAGATAACTGCCCAAGGTTGGGAGAGCTTCAGATCCATGTCTTAACTGCTTTGCTCAAGTGGTTTCAGTGCACTGTGGGAATCTCAGGCTCTGGAAAACTGGAGGGGATTGAATTTAGGACTCAGAGAACTTTCTATGTAACTCATCCTCAGGGATGCTCTTTGCCAAAGGTTAAAATCTGAGATTCAGTTCTTTATTATTACTGTCTTAGACTCCAATCTGTGCTTACTTCTGACTACCACTTCTATTTTCCTGTCTGTGTTTTTTCTTTTCAGTGGTCTGGTTGCAGGAAGATGAGGAAATTTCCTTTGGAGTGAAGTGTATGATTATAGTTAAGAGGTTCAAGTTATCTCTTGATCTTTGCACTCACAGTAGGGACATTTTAGGATTCATCAACTGTGTTAGTCAGTTTTTTGATGCCATAACAAAATACCTGAGAAAAACAACTGAAAGGAGAGAAGGTTTATGTTGACTTATAGTTTCAGAGGTTTAGTCTAAGGCCAGCTAGCTCCATTTGAGGCAGAATATCATGGTGGTGAGAATGTGTGGTGGAGGAGGCTGCTCAAGTTATGGCAGCCAAGAAGCAGAATGTGTGTAAGAGAAGGGACCAGGGACAAGATACCCTTCAAAGGCATGCCCTTTGAAGTTGGAAGTAATAACCCATTTAACTATCAGCTCATTAATGTGTTACTCCATTGATATGGTTAGCATCCTTATGATCCAGTAACCTCTCAATAGTTGTGGACCAAACCTTCAACACTGGAGCCTTTGGGAATGTTTAATATCCAAACCATAATGTCACCTTAAAAAAATTGGGGCTCTATGTACTCAATATTATTAACATCCTTACTTTTCTTGGTTACCTGTCAAGATATTCATGTTTCTTGTCCTTTATCCTCTTCTGTCTTCTCATCCCAATAGGCTCTGTTCATCTCTCCTAACATAGCTTCCCTTTGCTTCTCAAACTTTGATTCCAGACTGCCTCCTTGGTTTAACTGAAACTTGGATTTCCAATGAATACAGTATTTTGCCTATAATTCTTTAGATTTATTATTTATTCTACAAATTAAAAATTTTGCAATTACCACTTTGATGTAATTGTTCTATATCAACAATGAAACTTTGCTCCTTTTGGGGCTCACAGCCTTCATTTAGGCATCTAACTTATCTCAATGTTGTCATCAATGAGCTCTTTGCTATTCTACACTAGAAGGATGAAAACTTGGGTCACTTTTTCTCTATCCTGAATTCTGCTCTATCATCTAATATGACTTCAGTTGTGGTTGCCATTCCATTGAAATTTGTCATAAAGAATTGCACAATGAAATATTGAATTTATAACTTATTATTAGTTTTTATTAGTGTATCTTAATTGCACAAAGAGGTTTCATTGTGGTATTTCCATACATGTATGTAATATGACAAGTTCAACCCCTTATTATGAAATAGTAAATTTTAATTACATTTTTAATGATATATCATTCCAAAGACTTGTTTTTTTATTTTAATTTTTTTACAGCACTGTTTGAACCCTGGGCCCCATGCTTGCTAGGCAAGTGCTCTACTACTTGAGCTATGCCCCAGCTCTTTTGTTTTGATTTTGTTTTTGAGATAGGGTATGGCTAACTTTGTCCAAACTGGCTTGGAACTTGGGATCCTCCTGCTTCCACCTCCTGAGTAGCTGGGATTAGAGGTGTGCACAGGTGTGTACCACCATGGCAGGCTCTTATTATGATCTCAAAACTCTATTATGCTCAAATCCCAATTTGTTACAAATTAAGCATCTACTTTTTCTATGTTTTCAAATGGATTATTAGAGATATTGGGAAAAAGTTCACAATTTTAGAGATTAGTTTCATTTTAAACTCCTGATATTTAATCTTAATAATGGAGAGTCCCTGTCTTTTTTCCTTAGCTACCTCCATCTTGTTCTTATCATGAGCTATTTCAAATATTTTCCATTCTTCTTAAATCCTGATCCCTAAACTCTGACTCTATTTAATTTCCTGTAATTAAACTTGCAAAAAAGAAGAGTTACCCACAATTCTCTAACTCCCACAAAGCCAGCACCCCACAATCATCTCTATCCATGTCCATCATTTCCCTTTTCTCTCTTTGCAATGAAATCAGGTTTAAGGCTAATGTTTTCTACCTAATTCTATTTTCCTAATCTATGTTCTAAATGTCTTCTTGTGCTATTAGCTCAGTGACTGTACTCTTACGTATGACACTCTTTGTTGTATTTTCAACCTTTATCCTCTCATTAAAATTTAGGAACATTCCCCCACCCAGCACAAGAATAAAGGGAAAAAAAATCCTCAAAAAACACTAACCAAACTTTTTTTTCAAGGTTTTACCTAGATCCATTTTACTCAATTCTATTCAAATTCTCAAATTCTAAACACTTCTAAAAGCTCTCTTATTATTTTTTGGCCTGAAAAGAATATGTTTAATATTCACTGTGCACATGAGTTGAATATTAGGAAGAATGACAAGAAATAAAATGTGTTTAAACTAAAAAAAAAAAAGAATTTAGGCACATTTATTTCCTTCCTAATTTAAAAGATCGATAGTAAACAAACAAAACCAAAACTCTTCCTTGACTTTTTGTACCTCATCTAAGTGTTATCCAATGTATTCCAGTATGAATGTTGAATTCATCATGCCAGTAAAACTGCTTTCCCAAAGAACGAAAACATACTTGTTGCTATGCTCAACTTTTAAAATGTTTTACTTCTATTTTTACTTTAGTTTAAAAGCTTACTTATTTAGAATTCTCAGACATTACTAATATCTTTCTTTATACCACTGTCCAAGGCAATTCTTGACAATCTTTGTTCTAGTCACCTCTTTCTCTAACTATCCTTAAAAGCGATTCTTCAGGTTTCTGTTTTAGCACAATTCTCATTCATTTACTGTGTAAAGTTTGTGGAAGGCAGATGCTTGGACTAAGCTTCTATTGAAGGTTCCAGCAGACCAGACCAAACCAGAATGGAGTCACTCCTGTTAGATACCATGTTGAAATGTTCCAGTTTTACAGAACAGATTCACATTATAATGGAGCTCCCATTGGGTTAACTCATAAGAGAAGTAACTGTGAAATAAACAATTTGCTTTCCTTGGGTCTTTTCTGCCTAGAAAGTCAATCTGTCTACTTAGTTCCTTGGAAGAACCATTCTATTTTATAGAATGAGAATTGCTTAGTTCTAGAACAGTTAAAAATGCCCTGTTAGATTTTTAAACTAAACCTGTTGTAAGCTTAGTTTTTAACAACTGATTTAATTCTATGGATTCAGGTACATGACTCCTGTATTATTATCTCTAACTGAGTCCTCAGCCCTCTCTTCTGAGGTGAAAAATCTCAATCATTCTCTGGACTTCCTCTATAAGTAGATTCAAATAAAATATTTCAAAATCTAAACATTTAGTCTGGTCCCACTATCACACTTCCTCTATTTATAATATTAACAAATGCCATCACCAAAACAATCCAGTTTCCAAAACCATCAGTTTTCTCAAATTATAATCAATTCAGTCTCAAGTCTTGGAAATTCAGTTTTTGAAGTTGCTTTTAAAATAATTCCCTTTCTGTTTACCTGTGCTGCCACTTCCCTGAACTATAGTCATTTCTCAAATGGAGCATTCTACTAGTTGCCTAATTGGTTTTGCTTCCAATATGACCCCCATCCAATTCATTCCCTAGATTTTTCAAACATGAAGTCTTATGGAGAAGTTTCTTTCTTAATCAACACACACACACACTCACTTCATGTTTCAGCCATAGTGAGCTAACCATTGTTTTATGTTCTCTTTTGATTTTATCCCATTTGAGGGTGTACAATTTGCTCAGAAATGTCTCCAATTCATCCCAGTGGCTAGTACCTCTTCTCTCTCTCTTGGGTTTAAACTCAGGGCCTTGTACTTGCTAGGCAGGCACTCTACCTCTTGAGTAATGCCTCCAGCCCTTTTTGCTTAGTTACTTTTCAAATAGGGTCTTGTGTTTTTACCTGGACTAGCCTGGATCATGATCCTCCTATTTAGATCTCCTATGCAGCTAGGATTACAGTTAATAGGTGCATGCCTCCCTAGGCACAGTGCCTTTTCACTTACCATTCATGTACTGCCTTGACTAAATTTGGTCATCTTCTAATTGTCCTTTGGCGTCATTTTAGACTATACTTTACCTGAAACCTTCCCAGATTCTATACCAATGATTTTACTTCAAATAGATTACTCTTCCTCCTGATCACTACTTCCACAATCGCTGTGACCATTCCCGGAAATAATCTGCAATGGAATACTGGGACAGGAAATGAGTTTAATCTGTTTTATCTATGAGGAAATTCAAATTACAGTACAAAGGACTTAAGCTTGAGGAAAGAAGTCTAGGATTGAGATGTATGTGAAAATTTTCAGAATATAGAAGACAACTAGAATCACGGCAGGGAATGACATTTCTTGAAGTATGCATAGGATGAAAAGAAAGGAGAGGAGAAGAGAAGAGCAGGTGAGGGGAGGGGAATACTGACTAGAATACTGATTGTCAGTTGATCAGCATCACCCATCTATGTGCTTAGTGCTTTTGAGAATCAGCATTCTAATCTTTTGGAGAATTGCATCTTTTCCTATCATGCTTACTCCTGGTTTGTTGAAAATTCATTTTTCTTTCCTGCTGTAAGTAATAAGTTAAATTTCCCAGATCATGTTGTCTTGAGAAGAATGGCACAGGACAGAAAAGAAAAAAAAATGTTGGAGAGTGCTCTTTTAGAACAGACAAATCTATGGGACTCTCAGTTCTTCCTGTTGAGATCCAAGAGATTGCTTTGGATTCCCATCCTCTCATAAGAAGATTCAAAGCTTTCACTGTGAGCCAGTGAGTTAAAGATATGGTTTTGATACATTCTCTTCCTATTTAATATGGCCAGAGGCAGCTTCTTTTGTCCCCACTTCTTCTTTTTCTCTTTTTATGCAAGAACTCGATTACACTAAGGAAAAGAAAATTTGTGCAGTGTACATTTTACTTAGGATCCTGAGAAATTCCAAATGAAGTAGAACAACCTGTAGGGGTATCATTCAAGATCTTTTAAGAATCAATGGCTTGTTTACAAAAGGAAATGTGTATTGCAAGATGAAAACCATTGTTATTATTAAGCAGCATAATTGCTTCATGTTTTAAAGACTAGAGTGATTGAAAAACACTAATAAGTATAATGTAAAAGGGCTATTGATATATTTACTAATTTTTGTTGTTTAATTCTTTGCTTCTTATTGACTGTTTTATTTTGTTTCATATTTTAACTTTTGCTTTGAATCCAGAATTATTTTACATTCATTTTTTCTAGTCTAGTAATCAAAGTGCTTAAAGTGATTATTTTTTCTAAGTAAAATATTTCTAGCCCACGGTTTTACTAATTTTTTTATTGTTACTTTAACGATATTATTTTACTTTAGTTTTGATTTCTTCTTTGTCTCAGAATGTTGTTAAGAGTAAGTTTTACTAGCTAGCATTTGTTGTCCTTAATGCAGAGAAACTAAAGCAGATACCTTAAAGCAACTGAGGCCAATAGGAAAAGGAGACCAGGAACTAGAGAAAAGGTTAGATTAAAAAGAATTAACCTAGAAGGTAACACCCACGCACAGGAAATCAATGTGAGTCAATGCCCTGTATAGCTATCCTTATCTCAACCAGCAAAACCCCTTGTTCCTTCCTATTATTGCTTATACTCTCTCTACAACAAAATTAGAGATAAGGGCAAAATAGTTTCTGCTGGGTATTGAGGGGGGGAGCGGGAGGGGGTGGAGTGGGTGGTAAGGGAGGGGGTGGGGGCAGGGGGGAGAAATAAACCAAGCCTTGTATGCACATATGAATAATAAAAGAAAATTGAAAAAAAAAAAAAAAAAGAGTAAGTTTTAAAAATAGTGCCATGTTTGTGGAAAGATGTTCAGTATTCTTAGTCATCAGGGAATTGCAAATCAAAACTACATTGAGATTCCACCCTACCCCAATCAGAATGGCTGTCACCAAGAAAACAAACAACAAATGGTGGCAAGGATTCAAGAAAAAGGAATGCTTATCCACGGCTGATGGGAATGTAAACTAGTCTAGGCACTGTAGAAATAAGTGTAGAGGCTCCTCAAAAAGTTAAAAATATAACTTCCATATGATCCAGCTGTACTGCTTTAAAGTCAGCTTAACACAGAGGTACATGTGTATCCATGTTTATCACAGGACTATTCATAATAGCTAAACTGTGAACCTGGTCTAGGTACTTACCAACAGATGGACAGATAAAGAAAATGTGACCCCCTCCCCACAATGGAGTTTTATTCAGTCATAAGGAAGAATGAAATTGTGTCATTTGCTAGAAAATGAATGGAATTGGAGAACATCATGTTAAGTGAAATAGTATCACACTAACACCATGTTTTTTCTCATACATGGAAGTTAGGGAGAAAATAACAACAGTAAAAATGAGTTCATGAAAATAAAAGAGAGAACACTGGGGAGGAAGAAGGGGAAAGGAAAAAGAGGAAGTGGGAAGGAAAGTCAGAAAGAGTAACAGAAGGAGTGAATATGCTCTAAGTACATTATATGTGTGCATGCAAATATTGCAACGATATACCATACATTGTACAATTAATATATGCTAATAAAACATATTATATCCTTTTTATTTCTCTATTTAAAAATGAGTGTATATTAATTCTATAAAGGGGTTTGGTGCCATATTTCCTTACATGCATATAATGAAGTTTGATCATATATACCCCTGAATCACCTTCTTCTTTAGACCTGTCCTCGCCTGTTGCTCCCCCTACCAGTCCCCCTTTTACATTCATGTTTTTTGTTTTTTTAGGTCTAGATTTCACATATGAGAGAAACGTGATATTTGTCTTTCTGACAAAATATTTATTTTGATTAATATGATGATCTCTAGTTCCATGCATTTTTCTGTAAATGACATAATTTTGTTCATCTTCACTGCTGAATAATACTCTCTTGTAAATATATAGATTTTCTTTATCCATTTATTGGTCAGTGAGCACCTGTGTTGATTTGATAGCATGGCTATTGTGATTAATGCTGCAATAAACATGAGTGTTCAGGAATCTCTCTTATATGGTGCCTTGTATTCCTTCAAATGTAAGCCCAGGAGTGGTATAGAAGTGTCATATAGGGTTCTATTTTTAGTTTTCTGAGGAACCTCCATACTAATTTTCATAGTGACTGCACTAATTTATATTCCTTCCAACAGTATATTAGTGTTCCTCCTCTCCCCCCAACCCATCTCTGCCAGCATTTGTTGTTGTTGTTCACTTTCTTCAAGGTTTTGTTTTTTTTTTTTAATTTTTTTATTCATTTATTCACATGTGCATACATTGTTTGGGCCATTTCTTCCCCCTGCCCCCAACCCCTCCCTCTCTCTCCCAGCCCCCTTGCTTTCAGGCAGAACCTGTTCAACCCTTTTCTCCAATTTTATTGAAGAGAAGACATAAGCAATAATAAGAAAGACAAAGCATTTTTGCTATTTGAGATAAGGATAGCTATACAGAGAGATTCCTAGCATTGCTTCCATGCACAAGTGTGTTACAACCCAAACTGATTCATCTCTACCTGACCTTTCCACTAGTTCCTGATCCCCTTCCCATATTGACTTCTGTTGCTTTAAGGTTTCTGTATTAGCTCCTCTGCAGTGGGGACATCAAACACTTTCATGTTTTGGGTTTCCTACCTATCCCCATTCCTCCTATATGTGCTCTCCCCTTAGCGTGTGACCCAAGTCCAACAACATTGCTGTATTTGCCCTAGATGTAAAGTCCACATATGAGGGAGAACATATGATGTTCTCCAGTTCCATCCATTCATTTGCAAATGATAAGATTCATTCTTCTTCATGGCTGAGTAAAACTCCGTTGTGTATAAGTACCACATTTTCTTTTTTTTTTTAATTGTTTTATTATTCATATGTGCATACAAGGCTTGGGTCATTTCTCCCCCCTGCCCCCACCCCCTCCCTTACCACCCACGCAGCTCCCTCCCTCTCCCCCCCACCCCCTCAATACCCAGCAGAAACTATTTTGCCCTTATCTCTAATTTTGTTGCAGAGAGAGTATAAGCCATAATAGGAAGGAACAAGGGTTTTTGCTGGTTGAGATAAGGATAGCTATACAGGGAGTTGACTCACATTAATTTCCTGTGCATGTGTGTTACCTTCTAGGTTAATTCTTTTTGATCTAACCTTTTCTCTAGTTCCCCTTTTCCTATTGGCCTCAGTTGCTTTTAAGGTATCTGCTTTAGTTTCTCTGCATTAAGGGCAACAAATGCTAGCTAATTTTTTAGGTGTCTTACCTATCCTCACCCCTCCCTTGTGTGCTCTCGCTTTTATCAACCACATTTTCTTAATCCCTTCGTTTGTAATGGGACAGCTTGGTTGTTTCCATAACTTGGCTATTGTGAATAGTGCTGTAATAAACATGGGTGTGCAGGTGCCTCTGGAGTAACCTGTGAAGCATTCCTTTGAGTATATCCCCAGGAGTGGGATTGCTGGATCATATGGCAGGTCTATGTTTAGCTTTTTAAGAAGCCTCCATATTTTATTCCAGAGTGGTTGCACTAGTTTGCATTCCCATCAGCAGTATACGAGGGTTTCTTTTTTTTCCACGTCCTCTCCAACACCCATTGTTAGTGGTGTTTTTGATGATGGCTATTCTAAGAGGGGTGAGGTGGAATCTTAGTGTGGTTTTGATTTGCATTTCCTTTATGGCCAGAGATGGTGAGCATTTTTTCATGCGTTTTTTTGGCCATTTGATTTTCTTGTTTTGAGAAAGTTCTGTTCAGTTCAGTTGCCCATTTCTTTATTGATTCATTGATTTTGGGAGAGTTTATTTTTTTAAGTTTCCTGTATATTCTGGTTATCAGTCCTTTGTCTTATGTATAGCTGACAAATATTTTCTCCCATTCTGTGGGTGGTCTCTTCAGTACAGAAACCATTTCTTTCATTGTGAGGAAACTTTTTAATTTTATGAAGTCCCATTTTTCCATCCTTTCTCTTAGTTGCTGAGCTGCTGGGGTTCTATTGAGGAAGTCCTTGCCTATACCTATTGTTCCCTGCTCTTTCCTGTACTAACTTCAGGAACTCAGGGCTTTTTGCTTGCAAAGTAGGTGCTCTACTGCTTGAGCCATTCCTCTGTTTTATTGATGAGAGCCATACAGCCATATAGTCTGGGGTAGATGGAATTTTAGTGTCATGGTTCACATTTGTTTTTTGTTGTTGTTGCTGTAATGGAGTTTGAACTGCTTGATAGGCAGGTGCTCTACTACTTGAGCCACTCCACCAGCTCTGATTCACATTTTCTTTATGACTAAACATGCTGAACATTTCTTGATGTATTTATCAGCCATTTGTACTTCTTTTGAGAACTGTCTGTTAAATTTATTTGCCTGTTACCTAATTGGATCATTCGTTTTCTTTGTGTTTTAGTTTTTTTGAACTCTTTTTTTATTCTGGATATTAATCCCTTATTTGATGATTAAGTGAGGAAAATTTTATTCCATTCTGTAAGTTGTCTCTTCATTTTGGTAATTGCTTTCTGTGATGTGCAAAAGCATTTGAATTTGATGCAATCCCACTTGTCAGTTTTTGACATTATTTCTTGAGTCATTGAAAGCCTATTTAGGAAGTCACAGCCTATGACTATATCTTCAAGTGTTTTTCTGTTATAGTTTCAAAGCTTTAGGCCTTACATTAATGACTTTGATCCATTTTGAACTGATTTTTGTTCAGAGTCACAGATCAGTCTTGTACATGTGGATATCCAGTTTTCCTAACACATCTTTTGAAGAAGCTGTCTTTCCTCCAATGTATGTGTCTGGCATCTTTGTCAATAATCAGATGATAATAGCTGTGTGGGATTATTTCTGGGTCTTTTATTCTACACAACTGTTCTACTTGTCTATTTTTGTGCTAATAACATGCTGTTTTTGTTACTATGTCTCTATAATACAATTTGAAGTCAGGTATTATGATACCTCCAGTGTTACTGTTTTTGCTTTGGATGTACTTTGGTATATTTGATATATATTTGAGATAGAGTTTTGCTAACTTTTTCCAGCTAGCTTTCAATTTATGATTCTCATGTCTCCAGCTCCCTAGTACCTGGGATTACAGATATGCATCACAAAAAGTACATTATATTAATTGAAAATGCTGAGAGAGTGGATGTTAAGTGTTTCACAACAAAAAAAAATGGTAACTGCAAGTTAATGAATATGTTAACTAGCTAGATTTAGTCATTTCACTATATATATTTCAAAACATCTTCTTGTGTGTGGCAAAATAATTAAAATGTAAAAACCATGCAACTGCAAAATCAGTAGATAAATGTTTGGGGAAAAGGACATTTAATAGGCACACAAAACATTGACCCTTTGGGAAAAATATATATTTGGTACGTTTTATTTTGCCTTACATCAATAGTACTTCCTATTGGTTTTTGCCTATGGTTAAAGAATGCAGTATTATTCTAGTAGTTTGGAATTATTGTAGTCATGTTTTTGATGCAGGATAGGATACATTTTAAAGTAAATATTCTATGGACATTTGTTTTCAGCTTACAGAATTTGACACATGTAAACACAATGTTATTCCATTGTAATATCCAGTCACTTGTATTCATTATTTCTGTTCTCCTTGATCTATTATGGAACTGGATGAGTGTGTTATTATGATTACACTCCATTGATTCCTGCAGTTTTAGCTTAGTGTATGAGATTAAAATATAAAGATTCATTAGACTTATGTATTTTACTGTGAATTAACCTCCTTACAATTGCAAAGTGCCCCACTCCTTCTCTTTTATTTTGTCTGAAATCTAATGTAGCCTGGTATTAATGGCTGTACTCCTGTTTGTTTTTGTGCTTAATAGTCTGTGATACATTGTTGTCTACACTTACATGAAACCTGGCTTAGTCATGTTTTTAAAGATATGTTATTTTGGTTATAGTGATTCTTTAAAAACAACATGAACCTGTTTTTTATCCATTTACCCTTTTAGTTATGTTTGGGTTTAATTTTGCAGTATTATGTTTCCTCTTTCTATAGAGTTCTATAAAAAGAATCAATTGTCTGGTGCCTTGATTTGTGTTACATTATTGAGTAATTCTTCAACCGTCCTCATTATCATGGTATTTAAAAGCATCACTATGATTTTAAAGCATAAGATCATTATAATCTATCTCTCTATAAGAATATGTGTCTATATACATATTACTCCATATGCATGTATTTATATATAATATTGATGTATAAGAATATACTATGTGAGTGTACATATTTCATCTTTATAATAACCCAGTATGTTGCTTACTTTATACCGAGGCACATATATTAACATAGTTTTAGAACTGAGAAAATCCGAGGTTCTGCTACAACAAACAACCTATCTCAATTGACCTTGGAATTGAGATAGATCTGAAATTTTAATTATTTTGTGATATTATCTTTGTGTTCTCTTACACTTGTATACTACTGTGATTTTTACTTTGTTTATTTATTTCGACAGTACTGAGATTTGACCTAAGACCTGTGCTTGCTAGGCAAGTGCTCTACCTCTTGAACTACAGCTTCAGCCCTTTTTGCTGTTGTTTTTGAAATAAGGTCTTGTTCTATTCTCCCTGCTAGACCAGACCACAATACTCCTATTTACATTTTCCATATTGCTGGGATGACAAGCATGTGCCACCATGACCAGTCCTTGTTTGAGATGGAGAACTTTTTGCCTGGGCTGGCCTCAAACCATGATCTTCCCAACCTGTATCTCCCAAGTAGCTGGAATTACAGGTGTGAGCTATCATGTTTGGTTTGCTTCTGTGTATTGATTCATTGATTTATTCATTTAGTGAATAAATAAACCTTAAACTACTAACTATACTACTTCAGTCTCTGGGGACAGGCAGTGAACAAATGGACACCCTCATGAATCTTATGTATAACAGACATCCGTGATGTTCTCATTATGCCAGCTGAGAGTTT
This sequence comes from Castor canadensis, assembly GCF_047511655.1. NCBI lineage: Eukaryota > Metazoa > Chordata > Mammalia > Rodentia > Castoridae > Castor > Castor canadensis. Next base: position 75,164,265 of record NC_133399.1, on the reverse strand, counting down.
GATGTTGAAAGGCGGTGCTTTGCCTTCGTGGAATTATTCTTTAGGATATTTTCCATGTGGAAGTGATTATTCCTGAAAATCAAGAATTTGCTACTTATTTTTCACAGGGTACCAATGCAATACTCATATTAGCTGATTACTAAAGCACATTGTTGTTATGAACACTTACAATGCAACAAAATAAGTTCTTTTTGTTTGTTCTAGCTTCAAACATGTATAGAATCAACTTTAATCTATACCAAGCACACGTGTTACCTTACTCCTCCAATCTATTAATTGTTCAATTGCAACTTGATTTTTCACCATTCTTTGAGCATAGTCATTAATAGAATTGCTTGCCCCTTTTTAAACAAGAAAATTTAATTGCTCATATAAAAAATTTCTGACATCTACTGATAAATAAGAAAAAAGTTCAGAACAGCATTTGTGATATGTGGGCACTTGTCTAAAAATGGAAGGAAAAATCGCACACATATAATAGTGTAAACTGTCTGGAAGAATACAAGGGAGAATGGTAATAACCCTTTGCTGAGTCTTGGAGGTAGATTTTCACTCTGTATACTTTTTACATTTAAACTATAAGACCGTGTGGTGCAGGCAAATGTAAATATAATTATGGCTAATTTAAATAAATAAAATTTCAAAGAAATCATGGGTGATTTACAGATTTGCAAATGATTATGAAAACTGGCTTATAAAACTTTGCTTTTTGAAGATTTTATGATCCATCGTGAAGTTACTTCCCAAACTAAATTCTTTGGAAGAAAGTCACTATTCTACACTCATGGAATGATTTCTTTCCTTCCCTCCCTCTGTTCTTTCCTTCCATCCTTCCTTCCTTCCTTCCTTCCTCCCTCCATCCCCCTCTCCCTCCCTCCCTTCCTTCCTTTCTTCCTTTCCTTGATTGCTTTCTTATTTTCTTTCTTTTTGGCAGTACTGGGGATTGAACTCAGGGCTTTGCACTTGCAAGACAGGTGCTCTACCACTTGAGCCATACCCTCAGTCTTTTTTGATTTAGTTATTTTTTAGATAGGCTCTTGTGTTTTGGCCTAGGGTAGGCTTTGGACTGGATCGTCCAACCTATACCTCCCACAAATCTGGAATTACAGGCACTCACCACCACATCTGTCTTGTTGGTTCAGATAGCATCTTGTTAACTTTTTGCGCAGGCTGACCTGGAAACGTGATCCTCCTGATCTCTGCCTCCTTAGTAGTTTGGTTTACAGGCATGAACCACTGCACCCTGGCCTCTTTGTGGAATGATTTATGCTTCCTCTCCTGAGAGTGGAATATTGACATTAATTATTTGGAATTCTTTGGCAAGTGGATTTCTGTTTTGAATTCACTTACTTGTGTATGAATTTATCATATTGGTAGACACTTGCAAGTGCTATCTGTTTAGCAAACACATTCCACTTTCACACCTTTGCTTATCAATCATAGCTGTGCCCCAACACTTCTTCCTTTTGTTTGGCACTGGTTCCATGTTCGTCACTTACTTCACATCTCATCTGTTTTTCTCTGCTGCACATCCTGTGCTGCCTATATGTAATTCTGGAATTTCATGGGGGAACAAATAAATTTGAATGCCACACAAAACTACAAAATGTGCTGAAATGTTTTTGGTGGATGGAGGCTGCAGAGTCACTGACAATGGGCTTGTTCTCTGGGGATGAGGAAGGACACATGGAATGGCATAAATTAGAGCCATGCGAACACATTTATTTAAGAATTCACAAGGATACCACTATGCTATCAGTTAACTGACTGGTGAAAGGACAGAATAATACTCTGGGTGGCATAGAGGTAGGTTTAATTTCAGATGGATGTTTTCTACTCCATCTTCCTCCAGTTTTCCTTCCTTTCAGTCAGTCTCCCTGACATGACATCACCCTAAACAAACATCTTCACTTACAGTTTATCTCATGGGCAAAACCTATCACACGAACACACAGCTAAGCTTTAGAGCACAGTGTCTATGCAAGCATGTGGGTTTGCATTCTTTTATTCACTTTCTGTGCTCAAGCACATACCCCGAATAAGACCCACATATCTTCTCCAATTTCTAGAACTTTAATACATCTATCCCCCACCAAGTTTTACTCCCTAGGGCTTTAAAGTAAGCTTTATGTAGAAAGTTATCATATTGACTTGTTTGGTTTCCTCCTTTTCTTCTACCAATGAAGTTGGTGTAACATCTGTGTATAAGCTTCCTCTTTTTTTTCTTTTTTTGAGGTAGGGTCCACTGTGTAGCCCAGGCTTTTCTTGAGTTGGTGATCCTCCTGTCTCGGCTTCCAGAATGCTGGGATTACTGGGATTACAGGCATGTACCTCCATGTTCGGTTGTGTGTAACTGTATGGGCATATGCTTTTATTTTTCTTGGATAAATACTTAATATTATATGGGTCAAATGTTGCATGTGTATTTAACTATGTAAAAAATTTCTGAGCTGTTGCCAGGTATGGTGGTACACACCTGTAATCCCAGCTCTGAGGAGGCTGAGGCAAGAGGATTAAGAGTTTGAGACTAGCCTGAGTCAAACAGTGAGACACTGTCTCAAAAGAAAAAGGAAATTGTCAAAGTGCTTTCCAAAGTTCTGTGTAATTTTACATCCCATCACATACATACAAGCATTCCAGCTCCTCCATGCTTTTGGTAACACTTTGTACAGTTATTGTTTTAATCTTAGACATTTTAGCAGGCATGTCATCACATTGCAGTGTAGTTTAACCAAAGGCTTTGTTTAATGATGGATAAAATAGTTTGCTAGAACTTTTTCAGCTCCCTTATTTAAAAAGTATTTTTTTTCAGTCATGCACCAGTAGCTTCCATCTATAATCCTAGCTACTTGGGAGGTTAAGATCAGAAGGATCACAGTCCGAAGCTAGCCTGGGCAAGTAGTTTAAGAGACCCATGTCCCCATCTCCAAAATAACTAGAGCAAAATGGACTAGAGGTGAGGGGTGGTTCAAGTGGTAGAGCATCTGCTTTGTAAGTGCAAGATCCTGAGTTCAAACCCCAGTACATATATATATATATATATATATATGTGTACTTTTTCTATTCAAGTCCGTGTTTCTAAGAATATTTCAGAGCATTTTGAGAACTTTATAAAATGTTTACAAAGTTTTATTCAGAATTTAATTCATAAGTTAGCATATAATAAATTTATTTTTATCTTTTCATTCATTTAAAAAACATTTGTAAAGTACCTTAATAGATACTAAGTTCTGTGTTAAAAAGCTTTGGTTATCCAAAGATGAATTAAACATTTTTCCTGTTTCTGTATATTTGCAATTTAGAGAGTGTATTATATAAGTTAGATATTGCTAAAAGTCAAATTGCAGTACAGAGGTGTGAGCTAAGTGGATATTCTGGTTGACAAAAAAATGAGAAAAAGACAAAATATGAACACCAAGTGGTCTCAGTATTAAGAATTCAAGATATGAAGAGAAGGGAGGTTAAAGAAAGTGAGAAGTAGAAATCTGAGATTGGAGTAAACATTTAAGAAAGAGAATCTTGAAGATTTCAAGAAAAGGAAGATTCTCAATGTAGGTCATGATTATCTGATACAAATGTGGTGTGAAGTCCATGACCATGAGATCTGAAACGAATCCTATGGGTTTGGAAATGGCAGTCCACTGATGGTTTTAATATGAGTATTTTTAGTTTTGTGATAAGGTAGAGGTCCTTAATCTGACAGTAAACGAGACAACTTTCATTGATTTTTAAAAGAGTAATTCTCAAGAAGGTTTTGGATTTTTCTTCCCGTGGTCGCTAATTTTATTTATAATGTAATCATGACATTATTTTCATTACTTTTAGCAGTGTGTTGTTAAATCATTTTTGTATTTTAGTTTTGAGCTACAATTAAGATAATGAAACAATTCCCTTGAAAGTAGCACAAAGGCACAGAACATAATGGAATTGTGGGAAGGTTGCAACAGATTGAAACTAGTCATTACCAAGTCAAGCTGACATTGCTACAGGTCAGCTGGTTCTTTCCTCACCATCACCCTTTGAATTTTCTGCTTTCTACTTTAGTCACTGGCTCACTTCAAAGAAGGCCTTTGTCCTACTCTGGAAAATCTTAGCTTATATTATTTTCCCATCCTACTAAAACTAACTCTTCAAATTTTTCTATATCAATACACAGGAGCAAAAATTGACATTAGCATTCTTTGGAGATGGCACTTAGAGTAGCATCAATGAGAAATTCACAGGCCTCTGAGTTTTTGGAGTAAGCGGACACCTGAATTACTTAATTGAAACAAAGAGGCAGAAGTCTCACCTTGGATAAAGAAAAAGGGAAATCAGTTGGTGCTCTGTGTCAGTGGACTCCACATTCATGGGTTTACCAAACCATGGATTGAAAACATTTAAAAGACAAACTCATGTCTTTACTGAATATGTAAAGAAAATCATTTAATAACATTTACATTATATTAGGATTTACATTGTATTAGGTATTATAAGTAATTTAGGCATGTTTAAAGTATAAGGCAGAGTGTGCATAGACTACATGCAAAAACTGCACCTTTTTATACAAGGGACTGGAGCATCTGCACATTTCCCTATCCTACAGGGTCCTGGAACCAATTTCCTTGATAGTCACGGAAAACCGTATCTCATTGTTAATTGGGAGTAGCTTTATTTCACTAGAAATATATAGTCAAAGCTATTAATTAAGACAGTGTGATTTTTATAAGTATAAAATCATAAGGCTGAATCATAAGAAATAGATATTTTTATAGGTTAAATATGATTGAATATCAGCAATTTAATTCAATGTAATATTCTTTCTTTTATGAGTGACAGAACCGAAGGGTAAGAAGATTAAGTTGCTTCTCTGGTCAGACAAAGCTGGGATATAAAGCAAAAAAGTATGTTAATTTATAGTTACATTTTAAAAATTCCAACATAAAATTCCTGGAAGAGTTTTTTGGCATACTGATTTGGTTTGAGGAGACTATTCTTTTGTAATAGCTAATTCTTGAAGATAGATTGATAAAAAGGAAAAAAATTGTGCTACTTCCAATGGTTGAAAGGATTTTATAACAATAATCTCCATTAAGTTACAAATAATTTATTACCTAATAATAAATTAGGTAATGCAGCTTATACTTCATGTGTTAAATTTTTTATTTCCCCTTTTGTTGTTTGGTTTTTGATGTACTGAGGCTTGAACTCTGGGCATCTGGGTTACTAGACAAATACTCTACCTCTTGAGCTCCAGTTCTTTATTTTCATTTTTATCTGATCCTAGACTTAGATTAAAATTTCCTATAAAACTTGCCAGAAATACAGTAAGTGTATCCTGCCTCCCTTCTCTCTGTCTCCCTCCTTCCTTTCTTCCTTCCTTCCTTCTCTTTCATTCTTTTCCTTCTATTCCTCTCTCTCTTTCTCACTTCACTCTACTTTTGGTGTTAGCGAATTGTTTGCTTATTTCTAGTTTTTTGTGTTTTTTTTTTTACAGAAAAGGCATTTAAAACTAAGGCTGTAACTTTAAGCACGCTTTTGATTTGATGCCTGGGGAATGTATATGAGGTGTTTTGATTTTCATAGTTTTCTAAACAGTGTATTATACATTCAATTTTCTTTTGACCAAATTACTATTTAGAAAACTACTTCTAAATTTCCCATTGTATAATATTTGATGTATAGTTAAGTTCCTGCAATTAACTTAAAAGTTCCATACGTTATATTTAAAATTTAGAAAGTGCTATAATTGCATAAAATTGTACAGAAAGAAAAAAAAGCAAATTTCATCATGGTAAATAATTACTTAGGGCCATTTGGTAAATTTCTATCATTTTTTTCTCATACAGAACACTTGTGGAGTTGTAGAAATAAGTAGGATTTTGAAAATCATGTTATTTGTCTTATTTTGTTTTTATAAATTGTTCCAAAAAGAGGAGTGGTTATTCATTTACCATTTAAGACATAAGCATCTTCCATATTGCTGCATAACTGTTTATAATTATTGATTCTATTGGGATGCATAATATTCTGGTGATCGAATGTGCTAAAACTTGATTTTTCATCATTGGGAGTTTAATTTTTTTCATTTTGGGCTATGATAAATAATGCTGAGTTGAATTTATGACATTTCTCCTATTTTGGATTATTTCCTTAAGGCAGATTTACATAAATGGGAATCTGGCACAGAAAGTATGAACATGTTTATGACACTTACTATAATGCCAAATTGCTTTCTTTTCCAAAGTGTTGGAGCATTTAAAAACGCAATCAGAAATGTGTGAGAGTGCCCATTTCTTTATTCCCTTGCCAGCATGAGATATTACCATTAAAAGCCATTTTTCCTAATTGAAGAGATTTAAAAGGAAAATGTGTTTTAATTTGCATTTTCTTTCATTTCTATAAATGTGTTTATGTGTTTCATTTCCTATCTTTTGAATTGTTTATGTATTTTAACCATTTTACATATTTACTTAGCATAATTTATATCATTCTATCTGATTTTAAGTTATTAATAAGACATCAATGTACTTTGTCTATTCATATACTGTATTTTATGCCCTGTGATACAACTTTTAATAAGTTCATTGATCAACATGATGAGGACAATATTTGCTGTTTGTTATCCAATACATACTTCAGAGGGTATATTCAATGTGACATACATTATATCTGAGTAAATACTTTCATATATTACATTAAGTTCCCAATGTAGGATGCAAAAATTATAAATTTAATCTCTAAAATATCTAGAAAAGCATAATAATCACCACCCAATTCTGATTTCTTGGTGTTCACAGTTTTTTAAATTTTAATCAGCAGTTTTCATGTGATTACCATTTGCTTTGCCTAACTGATCACATGTAAACAACACCTACCTGGGCTTTGGAAAAATATATTATTATTATTTTAGTTAACAGATAGAAAAGGGAAGATGGCTCACTGCTGGTCTCAAGCCATCTCCACACGGCCTTTTTCTTCTTTCATGGGAAGCCAGGGGTATGGAAGGTCTCCTGGTGTTGAGGCAAAGAGCTCTGGAAGAAGGGTGTGGTATATCAAGAATAGTTAATATCCTGGGCAATTGGTTTGACCATGGCAATGAGTAGATCCAGTCTAGACAGATTCTTAATGATTCCAGACGGGTCCATTGATATATTCAGGTTAGTGTGGCTGGTCATTGTCTCCAGAGTGGTCTACTATGACCATCAGGGTGTCTAAGCAGTCCCGTCCAAGAAGATTGGGCTATTGTATTTGCTGCACTTTAATATTTCAACTGTGTGCCCTTGTACCCTAGATAAAGTCTTGTTCTTTTGGCAGAGCATAAAATCTAAGGGTAGTTATAGTTCACATTGAAGGTTTTTCTCTTCTTTTGTAATTTGGTCTCCTGCTACCATAGCACTCTTCCCATGTGGCTGTTGAGCTACTTAGAGAAAAGTAACAACAAAAAAGAGCAATCATTGTATGCACATATGAATAATAAAGCAATAAAAATTAAAAAGAAAATAGCATGAAACTAAAGACTCTTAGTTAGGCTCTGATGACTCACACCTGTAATCCCAGCTACTCAGGAGGCAGAGACCAGGAAGACCACAGTTTGAAGCCAACCTCAGACACATTGTTCACTAAAACCCTATGTCAAAGCAAACCCTCACAAAAATGGCAGGCAGAGTGGATCAAGTGGTAGAGTGCTTGCCTAGCTAGCCTGAGTTCAAACCCCAGTACCAGCAAGAAAAAGAAAAAAACAAAAGACAAAAAGAGACTCTTATTTTGAAAACAACACCATTAACATCATTTAATTAGTTACTAATTTTGTACTTCAGTTTCACAATGAAGCCCAAGTGGTCTTGAATTCAAGTCCTCCTCTCTCACCCTACTGATTTCCTTGTTACTATGGTAGACATGTAACTTTTATCTGTTTTTTTTTCCTTTTTGTGAATAGCTGATGCTATTTGTTGATCCATTCTGTAAGAATGTAATGTTCACTTTATGCTATTATGTAAGTTTTAAGATCAAATAAAAGGAAAAAAGTTAAAGTTAAAAAAAAAAAAAGAGCAGCCTTTTTGGAAGCAGATTCTGCTCCCAGCTCTTTGCTCCGCATTCAGTTTGCTCTGTGGATTATTGAGGCAAGTGGAACCAGGGACTTCAATTTCCATCTGGACTCTAGCCCAACCTGAAAAGGACCTCTTGGAGTTGGGAGAATGAATTTAGATTCACAAAGTTCTTAGAGCAGTATCTGGCACAAAATCAACTGTGAATAAATGGAAGCTGTTATCTTCTGAGTATGGGTTAGTTCTGTTTCTCAGGTTCTCCCTGGATAAAGTATTCACATGATCACCAATGGTTGCTTGTTAGAAATTTGGGGAGATAAAATAAGCAATAGGACCAGGCTAAGGTGTATTAAATGTGTACAATGGCTTTTCTTTTTAAAATAAGCTTTCCTAATAATTCTCTGGAATCCTTTCACATTGTTTTCTTGCTTTTTCACTAAAAATAGAAGGAAAAACAACATTCTTCATCAATTCTAAAAATCATAATCAAGAGTTAGAATCAATTCAGTTCTAACTTGTGATTCCTGATAGAGGAAGCCTTTCTTTATCCTTCCGCCTCCCCACCTAGCAATGGTCTAGAAGCAGAAGAATCTCAGTGCCTTTTAAAGTTTATTTTGTAGTTTTCTTTAAAAAAATAAAAATAAAAAAGCTCCTGGTTGATTTCAGAAAGCAGACTTTTGGCAAATAATGGCAGAATATATGTCCATTATTTGTACATATAATAAAACCATTTCTAAAGAAAAATATATAGAGTTGGAATCAGATTAGAATGGAAAGCTATGCATATTTTAACTCTAGATGCTGTTGAACATTGGGCATGTAATAAGTGCTTAATAAACAATAATATCTAAAGCATACATGGTGCTCATAGAGATTCCAGTGCTTTACTTACATTACTCATTGGTCTTTTAACTCCATTCTGTAAAGTTGACACAAAGTTTTATTTATTTACTAAACTAGGAAACTGAGAAATATGGATAAGCTTAATAAATGGGAGAGCACATTTGGAAATTCAAACCAAGGTAAATATTTTTAAGTATCTATATGAATAAAGTCCTCATTTTCAAAATTAAAAAATTCTAAAAATCAGGAAAATAAAAATCCAAATCAGGTAGCCAGATATTATGTTAAGTCTATCATGCTAACAATAATGAAGTGATGACAATAGAGTGATAGGGATGAGAGTCACAGGGAGCTCACAATCACTTTTGGTAGAGTGACAAAGGTGCAATCACTCTGTAGAGCAATTTGACAGCATCAGGTGAAGGTGAAACTAGGAGTATCCTCCATGACCTAGCAGATTCACTCACCCATAAATATCCTATAGAAACTCTTGAAAATGAGAACATATATAACAACATTTCTCATAAGAGGGAACTGCTTGGAACAGTGTAAATATCCCTTTTCAGAACAACTAAACTATGCTCGGATACAATGCATTGATATATAGAAAAGTCAAAATGAATGAACTAGAACTACACATCTCATGGTTGTAAATAAACCTCCAAACTAGGAAATCTCCAAAATAAGATAGAGTAATGAGAAAATCAAGTCACAGAGTGATATATACAATATGCATGATACCATTATAAAAAACTATAGTAGTAATCACTACGTTCTATTTTTCTCCAAAAAATATCTAGCAAAAGCATGAGTAAACATCAAAAATGACTTTTCTGACTAATTCCTACTAATGGGTAAAGCCATAGTCCTATAGTGACAGAATATTCTAGTAATTTATAAATAGATGAAAAAGTTTGTTGTACATTCGTAAACATAAACATGTATATATTAGAATATATGAAGTACTTCCTGTGTATTTGAATGTGTGCTTATATACGTATATAATAATTTATGCTTAAGTATATAAAATGTTAACAATAGGTTAGATTATGGGTGCTTTATTTTTATATACTTTCTAATGACATATATTAATGTGCATATGTGTTTTAACATTTTAGATACATTCTAATAAGAAGATAAACATTCATCTCAGCAGAAAAACAAATTGTCAGAATTGGTGTTCCTATTTTGACATTGGAAACTATAGACATGTATATTAAATTAACATATTCAAGTCTTTCTGGTCTCATTTGCACTTTATCACTAAATGATGACATTTTCATCTTTCAAACAAAGACAACTTTGAGAGTGAAAGAGGACACTGAAAGATTGAAGTGTTTATTGCATGAAAATTATCTCTATGACCTTGGTAGAATAATAAAATTGTTTATTTCATAAATGTTCATTTTTCCTTAAAATAAAAACAAAAATAAAAAATCATTTTTTTCTTCTTTTGTGAAAGGCTCTCACTTTTCAGGCCAATCTGGCCTTATGCTCCATCTTGATCCTCCTTTCTCAGCCTCCCAAGTGCTGGGACCACAGAGGTACCCAACAGGCCCAGCTGTTTGTCAGTATGTTGTTAAATCAGTTGTTTAGCCATGCCCCTGTCTTATCTGGTGTCACTGCTTATTTTGTGGAATTTTTGCAACATAGCTTTATTATTAATCTTTATCAAAATTGTGTACAGCATTTTCCAAATTTGCACTGTGTTCATTTTTAAGACTTTTAATAAGTTCTTCTTGAATGAAAATAGTTTCGAGAAAATGTGCTCTGTTTAGATGCTGGGATACTGATGAAGCAGAACATTCCATCAGTAAGGGTTTTATAGTCTAGGGTTTTTCAAAAGCTGAAATGTGTAAATATTTCAGGCCAAATATGTTACAGATAATGTCTTTGTAACTTTATTCAACTCTTTCATATTGAAAATATTCTATAAAAAAATTATTTAATTGTCTTTATGATTTTTTTTAAGAATGCTTCCACCAAATTTAGGTTTTTCCAAATCATAGGTCTCAATTTTGTGTCATTTTTTTGTAGGTATAAGTTTATGCAAAAAAAAATTGGGGACCCATCAAAAATCTTTTCAACCAATTGCATATTTTAAGATAAACTGAAGAATTTTAAAAGTAAATTATCATAGCCATACTCAGTGATTAATTTATGTAGTTCTTCCTTTACTATTGTAGGGTAAATTCTAAAGTATTCATAATTCCAACATTGTTCTCAATAAAATTTTCTAATACCTTCAAAATTGGAAGGTTTTAGTAGTTTACTCATTGAGTAATTAAATGTAATATTTATAAATGTGTTTTTTGAAAGCATTACTAAAATCCAGAGGACTCACTTACAAAAGTGTTTACTTCTCAGTTGATTTACAAAATAGTTTTCTAATTCTCAGTCAAATCTAAAATCTAATTGATCATGAGAATCTAATTAAGAAGATACAGAATATATTTATCGCCAGGCAGCTGTATTTTTCTTTTGTATTTAACAATAACTTCATCACAGAAGTCTCCTAGTTCTACAAATGACAACATGACTTTGTAGATACTGATGATACAGCTTCAATTTTGATTTGCGGATTACTGAAACCTGTGTGGTTGAAATTATGTATGTGTGTATTGCAACTAATTATAAGTATGTTGAGGAGTCAGTTTTCCTAATTTAGTTAAAAATATATATACTTTTACCATGACCTCTGTTCTAGCAAAGTTTATATTTGTATCATCATTACAGCATCACAAAACCATATAATGTTATTTTGATGAGTTCTTAAACTGGTTTTAAAATGGCATTTATAATATTAAACCCTTTGTCTTTAACTGAATGTACTTCCAAAAACATTATTTTGACTCCAGGAATTGATTGAAAAATCATATACTAATTGTGATAAGCTGATACTCTTTTTATGCATCTGACTACATTGATAAGCAATCTGGTATTATTTTACTACTTTCACAATTTTTCTATTAATAAAACAATTGCTTTAATAGCTAGCACTTCAATTCTCTATGTGCACAAGAAAACTTAGAACAGAAAAGAGGCAAAGTTAACAGTTTAAGTCGGTTCAATGAACTTTCTGTTCTAGATTTTATTGTCCAAATTGTAACCCAACCACAAACCAGAAACCATATGAGGGGCTATTAAACCTTTGGAATATGGCTGGTGCAGGTGAGAAATCAAAATTTCAATTTTATTTAATTTTAAATAACACAAATTTAAATCTAAATAATCATTTGTGGCCAGTGTCTACCTTATCAGACAATTCAGGTCTAAATAGTCCTGGTCTCAATGAAAAAAAAAATCGTGATTTACAAGGTGATATAAAATTGTGCTAGTGACCTGCTTGTATCAAAACTTTGACTTCTTTTAGTAATACTAACTGCTAAAGTAGTTCTGATGATTCCTCAGCATAAGTGAGCCTTCAATTTTACATGGAGCCAATGGTATCACTACAATGGTGTACAGAAAATGTTGACAGATACTTTGAACAAGTAATACAGAACTTTCTTAAGAAATGAAAACTAAACATGAATTCTATTATTTTTCTTTTCCTTTGAGCTTCTTACTATCTAAAGGGTTTTCTGCTAAGTAAAAAAGTATTATTATACTACAAGATAGGCAAATAGAGATTGCCTCATTGTTTAACAGTCAAGAGAGTTAACTGGGGTGATAGGTTTATCTATATATTCTGTGGGTAAACTGCTCAATCTTGTTTCCCTGCACAAAACCCCCACTGACCCCATTGATACTGTGATACCACTGTGTCTGGTGGCTTCTTGAATATCACAAGCTGGGGGACAGGCTTCTTCACAATCGCCTTCTATGCCAAGTGGCCTGCAAGAGCAGTGACATTGAATGTCTGTCAAACGAAGGATAGGAGGAGTTGGCTGACCTTAGCTGCTGATGTTGATGAACGCTTCATTTTACCAAAGAACCAACAATCTGGTCCTGAAAGACATGAATTAGTCGTGAGGCACTTGGAAAAGATTGGGAAAAGAGAGGTATGTTTCCATCTTTTAGATTTAACTACTTGTCAAACGGGAGAACTCCATGCTCTGCATGTGTATCTCACCCAATTTAGATGGCAGAAGCTGAAACTACAAAGTGAGAGTAAGTCAAAAGCATTCTGGCTATTATTATTGCAGCTATTGACAATGACTCTTCTCTTGAACAAATAACCATTTGAAGCAGACTTAGTGGTATGTACATGTTGTCCTAGCTCCTTGGGAAGCTGAGGTGAGAGGATCACTTAAGCCCAGGAGTTTGAGTCTAGCATGGCCAACAAAATGAGCCCTTATCCTAGCAAGCAAGCAAGTGAACAACAATGGAAAACTATTTCTAGGACAAATGGTAAATTAGGTAGGCCACTGTACAATAGTTATAAAAAAAGCCAGGACTCGCTTGGGCAAACAGTATGTATAGCTACCCTATTCATGACCACTTAGGTATAAAAGTTTTTATATGTGGGCATTTCTACCACTCACATGCCTTTCAGCTGACTGATGGAATTCTTTAGTCATTCCTTTTCCTGAATTGATTTCTGAAGTTATTGTATATATTTAATTTCCACCTTTTAAAACTTCTTGGTTTCATTATTTTCTTGAATAGGACTGTAAAAACTCTTGTCAGCCTCATAGTAATAAACAGACAGTCTGGTTTCCCAGCCAAAAAAATTCACACATCTAGAGCCTTTGAATATTAATATGATTGAGTGCCTCCTGGGCTAATATGCATACATGCAGAAGACATCTCCAGGTTCTTGAAAACAGTTCTGAAGGCTCAAATTTCTTTCATTAGCATACTTCGAACTTTCAGAACTTCATATGAAGGGGAATGCCTGTTTATAAAACCAACTTTGAAGTGATTTGAGAAGAAAATAAAAATCTTCTTTGCCAAATATTCAAGATATTTCTCTTTGTATCCAAAAACATTATCCATATGGGGTGCTTAATTCTCTCAAGTTTCCTTAAGTCTTAGAGAAAGTGAGTGGAATCCATTTCTAACTTCATCACCTCCTGGATGTCATGCCAGGGAATCATAAGTATCTCTGCACATCGTGTGTGATTGGTGTCCTGATGCCAAATGAAAGGTCCCCCATTTGGAGAAAATAGCTCCCTGGGAGGCAGTAATAAATTCTTCCCCTCTTCCATTCCAAATATGCAATGCTGCATGGGTCTGTTAGCTATTTAAATAAGGGGTCGGGGGAGAAGATAGTAGGAATCAACTCATTCTAACGAAATTTACTTCATCTTAAATGCTGATTTTCCTTCCTTGATACTATAACTGGCAGGATAAAGGACATTTCTCTCTCCAAGACAAGGACTGCAGAGGAAGAGAAGCCCACCTATGAATTTAATAGGGTTCTTATAAATGAGTTACAAAGTCCTTTTTCAGGATTCCTGCAGGCTTTGTTTATTTTTCTGGAGAAACGGTTTTGTTTCTCTTCTAAAATTGTTAATTGGGTGTCAAGAACTTTTTTTCAGGACTGAACTTTTATTCCGTTGTTCTCTCTTCTTCTCAAATAGCTTTCACCATTCATTCTTTCATCCATGATTGCTCATGATATACCTACTCTTTCTCAGGTGCAAAAATGAATAAATTCAGTCTTTGGTTTCAGAGCAACAGTGATATGGAGAGAAATGTCAAGGAGATAAGAACTTGGTTTGACCTCATAAAACTATAAGATTTGGTAAATACTTGGTTGCCATCTTCCATGTCCAAAATTAGTGTAGAACATTATAGCTCTTTGCTTCTGGAATAAGAATATGTAACTAATATTGTGATAATTCTATTATCTCCCATTTGAGAAGGAAATTTATTGAAGACATGGGGTTTCAAGGAGTCCTCAGGAAATCTATAAAAAAAATCCAATTTTTTTATAGTACTGGTTACATCCTTGCTCATTAAGCAGTATCTGTAATTCCAATTGTAACTTGTAGCTGCCCACTGTTCTACAGTGAACATTTTTCTTTAAGGGAAGTCACATTTAACTGTCTCAAGTAATAATTGAATAAAGAAAAGCACACACATGATTTTATGAAAAAAATTTTCAACAAATAAAGTATATTGTTCAAGTAATGATGAATGTGCTATGTTATTTTGTGTTCTTTCCCAGCATTTTCACTTACATTAAAACTACATTGACCACAAATTCTTCAAGGACAGGGACAACAATTCAGCTTATTCTATTTTTCCACTTAATAAATTCTAAGCAGAAGATTAAAAAACAGTGCAAGATATTTAATATTCAGACAAATATTTAACTTGTACCTCCTTTTCCTATTTCTGCCTCCTTCAAATCTCAGGAATTTGCAAGTTTATTATTTAAGATATTAAATCAAAGTTTCATCAATTTAACTCTCAAAATAGTAGATAACCTTATTTAAAGTTTGAAAATATTTCAAAAATCATAAAAAACAGCAATTATCTCACATTTAAGCGGCATATTAAAATCAGTGACAAGATACAGGGCTAAGAATCACTCTTGCTTTTGATCAATTCTCTATTTGCTTATAAAGTGGGTCTGAGACTTATTGAGATGCTTTTTTAAAAGTTGATAATATATAATATTTGATTTGAAAAACTTGTCAGCAATCACATTTCACTCAGAAAATAATAATTGTTCTGAAATTCAGTTTAATTATTTATAGTCAGCATGCTTTATTTGAAAACGTAGACACAATAAAATAAAGATTTCAGTTTCATAAGCCCATTGTTTTTTATTTTAAAAAATAAAGAAAAGCTCCCCCCAAATTTAATGAAGCTATTACAGAAGAAATGGGCAATCAATTTCTAATGTATAACACCATGGCAATGAAAGGAGCTATAATTTAAATAAAGGCTTCTTCTGTTAGGTCGGCAAAAATGCAAGGAAAGCATTTTATTAGCATTCAATTTCTCTCACAGTCAGAAAGATGAAGCTAATGAAGAGACTTTAAGGTTAATAACAATCCCATTTTGTTCTACCATTTATTTCCTCAAAAAAAATACAGCTATGTTTTGACAAAGTCTTCTTGCCCCTTGAAAAAACAATTTCAAAGCAACTGTAAGAAATGAATCAACTTTTTGTAAACAGTGTGGTTTGATTCTTAAAAACAAAAAACCAAAAAAAAAAAAAAATCACTCCATGACAGTTTCACCAGGTTTGATTTGTCCCACGGAAGAGCAATGTCACTTAATTCTTTTATAATCCTGAAATTCAGTGCCATAATCTGATTTGAAGAAGTTCTGAGTGAAGCTGGGGATGTAGTACATGACAGAGCCTGCGTATAGCATGTGTGAGGCCCTGGGTTCAATCCCCACCATCAAAAGAAAGAAAAATATTGCATCAAATCAATAATACATGACTATCTTGATTAGCAAAGTGAAGGAGACTGCCCAGGAGTTCATGTAGCGTATATTTGAAGCACATTTCTACTTTCTGGAAGAGTAAGAGATTATAGTTCTTTGTGATGTTTTGTGGCTTCTTTGCTGTATATCCCACAATCATTATTGCCAACTTTCATTTCTCATTAGCTTGCAATTGTATGTTTCATCCATGTTCTCAGAAAATTACTTTAGCATCTTTATTAGAAAGCATATAAATTATCTGGTTAGGAGGTTAATAAATTGCCCCCACTTTAATTTCAGCATTTTTTCTTTGACATCTATTTGACTAGACTTTCTCCAAAAAAAGAAAAAAGCAGAGTGGAGTAGAGGAAGAATAGCAATTTTTGAGCTTGCTAAACTTGGGTGACTTTAGGTCAATAATTTAATCTTGTAAGATTCACTTTTCTCATCTTTAACATTGGTCTAATAGCACCAATGTCAACAAAGTGCTGTGAGATGTGTTTTATAAATGCTTGGTAAATTGCCTGGTATGTAGCTGGTGCAAAATAAATAGTAGCAAATGTTCTCCCCTTTTTGTAAAAGTACAGATCTCTTTGTTTCTTTTTTATTACTTTCTTTCTTCTGATCCTCAGATCTTTCTCTAGCTTCTGAGAAGAGAGGGTTTTTTTTACCTTCGGATTTGCAGGGGCCTTCCAAATAACTTTCTCTTTCAGGATTTTGCTGACCTGATGAGACAGCATCCTTTCTGTCTCCCTTCTACAACTTGTCAGCAACAAGTACCTGCGTTTCTTTCTCTCAATTCTCCACATTTTATTATCTTTCCATAGAACACCTAAGAACCAGCACTTTCAAAGGTTCCTAACAACTGCTAAACACCAAATTAGGTGACTTTTCCTCTGTGTTCTGCCCCTTTATTGTCTGCAGAAGGGAAACACCCTTACTTTCCGGGAGCAATCTCTTCTTGATGAACAAGTAGCTCACCTTGTAATTTGTGGCTATTCAGACAATGAAAAACATATTTCATCACAATTTCAATTTCTGTCAAATTAGGTTTTGAGGAGGAAGTGAGTGTGCATTTTAGTATACAGTACTGCTAGACTAGTACTTTCTTCTCTTATGTAATTTAAATTCTAATGTTAAACTCTAATTATAAAAGTAGTAAGTATATTTTCCTTGAGGAACTATATGATACTACAGAGTATAAAGTTTGTTGTAGCTGTTTTCACTCTAGCTCTTCTCCCAGTCTTACTGTATGATTTCTATCCATCAACTAGAATACTTACTTCAAGAAAAAGGATGAAGAAAGTATGGTATATATTCACAATGGAATATTATTCATCCAATAAGAAGAATGAAATTATGTTACTTTTGGGAAAATAGATGGAACCAGAGATCATCAAGTTAAATGAAATAGCCCAGACTACGAAAAACAAATATTGAATGCTTTCTTTCATATGTAGAAAATAGACCTTAAAAAATGAATGGCAGAGCATAAAGTGGGAACTCTTGGGGGTGGGAACCAGCAGGAAGAGGAAGGAAGAAAGGAGAGAGTGAAGGGAGGGGATGAAAATAATTGAAGTACTTGATTTATATGATGAAAACAGAATAATGAAACCTGTTAAAATTGTTTAAAAAGTATGTGTGGAGAAGATGAAAAAGTAACATAGAGAGGCTGATTTTAATCAAAGTTTGTTACACATTTGTACTAAAGTATTGCAATGAACTCCTTTGTGCAATTAATATATGTTAATAAATCAAAATAAAAAAAGAAAACAGAAACGAAATTTGAAACGCTGAACTTGTCTTAGTAATAAAGCTTCTCCTCTCCTAGATTAGGACTGCCACAGGCTGGAAGTGTGCTCTGAGAAAGGGAATCTGGCTGGACTCATCTTCATTTGTATCCTTTGTACTTTCAGTTAGCTCACTGGAACTTCAGCTGGCATAGCACAGGGAGGAGAGAGAGCGAGAGCCAAGGCAGGAGAGCTCATGCTTGACACTGATGACTTAGCACAGAAACTCTTTTGTCAGCTATTCTCTCACCGTCTAGGTTCCCTGGGCTAGGGCCAACCCCAGGCTACTATCTCCTCTAAAAAGCATACATACCAAGATCTCCATTGACCCTTTGAAGCCAGCTAACACTCAAGGAGCTTGGGGCCTGGAGGACATAGAAAAACCCTTCAAAGGGAATCTGTTGGGCCTGGCAACTGATGGCTCTTTCCAAGGAACTAATGTCACTGACACTTAATTCCCTCCTACTCAAACCTCTTGTTCCACTTTGGAAAAAATTGGACTGAAGAGTCCAATTATTGTGGAAATGGTCTTGAAAACTTTCTTTGAAAATATGCACATGGGATCTCACTGTAGAACATGAACATAACTGCATTGTGCATAGCAAAAAGTTAATTTTCAAAAACCTGCAACACACATTCACATACATTAACCACACCTTTCAAATTAGCCAATTCCTTACCTTTTTATCAGAGGAGACTGAGACTCAAAGAGGTTAAGAATCTTGTTTAAGCATATACAACTACAGTAAGTTGTGAAACTGCGATTTAAATGACAGAAATCTGTCATTTGTCAAACTTTGTCTCTATCCTATAGATATGACTCTTTCTTACAGTTATATGGTAACTTCTGTCTCCTCAGGAAAAGTCCCAAGCTCCTAGCCCATAAAACTTCAGAAAAAGTTTATAAACAATTTATAATTTTTGCTTAAATGTTATCACATGTCCCAAACAGGATCGTGGATGTTGACAAATTCACAGGAAATATGTAAACACAGGTGGTTACCAAATTATTTCACCTGTAGACATAGAAAAATCAACAGCTGTGGCTATTGCCTAAGAGGGGGTGTGGACTTGTACATTATTTATTCATTCTTTCAAGTACTTAACAATATTAACTGAGCACTCTGTCATAATAATGAACAAGTTTTTTCTTCTTCATTATAAGAGGCTTTCAGGTTGTGACAAGTTAGAGGTCTATAATTCAAGGTAATGGGATAATATTTGACTGAGGTATTAAAGGGTTCTTTAGAGTTCATTTGATCTGATCCTTTAGAGGAGACAGCTATGTAAAATGCCAAGAAAAGATTTTTTTTAGCCAAGGGTATAGTCTCATCATTTGAGACTAAGGTGCATGGTTTACTCTAGCAAATTTTGGAAGGTAAATTCAAGGTTCTGGGTTGGAGATGGTCCATGGTGGACTCTTGAGGCCGTGGGTGGATCCCTGTATTGACTGATTCATATCCCTTTGGCTATTACCCTAAAGCACCTGAAAGTGGTGGGGTGCAAGCATGTATCCTTTGCCCAGTGTAGCCTACCTACCATTGTTACTCGGGATGGTCCCCTGTCCACCCCAAACACTTTCTTATCATGACTAAGCATAATGTCTGCCCTCCTATTTTATCCCATTTCATAATTTACAACAGCTTTCAAAAGTTTTGGGGGTATTGTACCCTCAAGCTTCACATTGAAATCTATTATTTAAAGGGGACAGAGGGACAGACTTTCCTTGATTGGCTTTCCTGTTTCACTGGTTTATGGTCACAGAGAGAACTTCAGAATCATGGGCTCCAGCTAGCAGGGAAGAAAGGAAACATTCCTGGGGAAACTTCCCACAGTGGATCATGGGATGAGGAGCTGCAAGAAGGTTCCAGGATTTAAGAACTATCCCTGGCTGTCAGTCAGCAGGAAGACAGATCCATCTTGCAGCTGCATGGAAGTGAATATTTCAATAGTAGAGAGCTTAGAAAAGGATTTAAGCCTAAAGTGAATGCTGCGGACCTGTCCAGCACCTTGATTTTAGCCAAGTGGTATCTTGGGAAGTGTAACCACCCTGTACCTAGACTTCTGACTTGTGAAAACTGTGAGGAAATGAGTTTGTATTGTTTTTAAATCACTATTTGTGGCTATTTGTGAACTGGTAGTGAAAAAACTTAAAGCACATGGTCCTAGGGAAACTGATGGTTTTCTGAAGCCAGTCAGACTCAGGAATCAGTCAGATGGCCAAATAGTTCCTTGAATCACAGATTAAGTCGATGATATGATCTGTGGATGACATGAAGAACACTTTCAGACTCATTCTTTATCTTCTCATATGGTCATGGATCAAATAATCTCATTTTGTTCACTGAGGGACTGAATAATCAATGGCTGTGCCATAAGATTGTATGGAGCTGAAAAATTCTTGTTGCCTGCTCAGTTAATATCATAGGGCAATATACATTACTCACATGGTTATGGTGATACTGGTGTAAGCAGTCAAGTGCACTGCCAGTCGTGTGAAGTCTAATACATACTATTACATGCAGTGCTTAATAATAAAAATAACGTACTATGTTGCTGTCTTATGGACTTTCTATAATATATATTGGCAGTACTGGGCTTGAACTCAGGGACTTGTGCTTGGTTGACAGGTGCTTCTTACTTGAGCCTCACCCCTGGCCCTTTTAGTTACAGTTAGTGCCTGGATTGCCTGGACTGCAGTCCTCTTATTTATGCTTCCCAAATAACTGAGATGACAGGAACATGCTACCACAGTTTTTTTTTGGGTGAGATGAAGTCTCAGTAACTTTTTGTGTAGGCTACCTTGAACAACAATCCTCACAATCTCTGCCTTCAGAGCAGCTAGGATCATAGGTGTGAGCCACCATGCCTAGTTGTAAACTGTACTTTCTATTTAACAAGTTATTTTTTTAAAGTCTCCTACATCTCGTCTTTACTGTGTTTCTTAACCACATCAAAGGGCTCGTGGAGTAAATGGCCAAGACCCATCCAGGTTTGTGTAAATGTACTTCATGAGATTTGTACAATGACAAAATCACTTACTGACACATTTCTCAGAATTTGTCCCCCTCATTAAGCCATGTATGACTGTACTTCCTTTATTACCACAAATATTTGAATGCAAATAATATCACTCTTTTATAAATAATGCATTTGCTCTTAATGTTTATCCCACAACAAACCCACGTATTATTGGGAACACACTTATGTGCTCTCAAGTTTAAGGCTCTGTTAAACACTGACAAATTAACATTCATGACATATTCCAGAGAAATGCTAACATTCACATATGAAAGATATAGAGCAGCACAAATGTAGATTTCTTGGTACCCTGATAAACTATAAATAGCAAGTAAAAATACTAAATCATTCAAAGTAAAAGACTGTTAAGAACTTGTATTACTCTCCCTTTTTAATTAGCTGCACACATTGTGAAATGCTAATTGGCAAAAAGCAGTTTATCACTTGAGAGTACCAAACTCAGATGCAAAAACTGCAGGTTTTGCAGAATAATCAAATACACGTGGAGCATCATCAGAATGCTGAAATATAGATGTTCTCCAATCAATGTTCATTTTGAGGAACTTCAAAGAGCCTCCTCGTGTATACAAAGAATGTTGAAATACACTGAATGTTAATGTCAGAAAGTAGCACCTCTCTGAAGGTTATCCTGACTGGCTTTGGTGGTAGGAGTAAAAGAAAACATTAGCTCCTGTTTTTGTGGTGTGGAAAGCATCCAGGTAATTGCAGCCTGGGTCATGTCCACATAGGGAGAAGGAAGAGGTCCTGTGGCAATGATCTAGCTAATTGGACCAAAGAATGAGCAAAACAAAATAACTCATACTTGAAATGAATGGCTTCCAGATGAATTTGTACTGTGAGTACTTGAACAGAATGGATACACTAATTATGAAATGTAGATTTCAAAGACCAATAGTAAAATATCTGGAGGATATTTCTATGATCATCCAGTTCAGCCTTTCTGCTGATGAATATTGAAAACTTCCAGGATCTGATCATGCACAAAATTTACCATTCTTTAAATCTGGGACTAGAATTTGAACTCAGGGCATCGTGTTGCAAAGTGGGTGCTTTACCACTTGAGCCATACCTCCAGTCCAACTTACCTCCATTCTTGAATATGATTTATCCTAGAAGGCAGAATGCTAAATTTAAAGTCTGATGCAGCATGCACTTTAGTTTTATGTATTTGAACTTGTCCATTTTCTCTGACAGTACACTTGTGTGCTTTAGTATTGTACTTTGCTGAAAAGTGCCTTGGGATGTGTTTACGTCAAAGGTGCTATGGACGTTTATTTGTATTGTACTCAAAGTAAATGCGTTCTCTCCAGATTGCAAGCACAATCAATAAGATGAATGAGCTCCTTGAACTCATTTAGTGCCTTGCTTATAATAGTCCCATTACCAACTCCCCATGTAACTTAGCAACTTTTCATCAGGGGTGGCCTCAGGACTGAATAAGCAAGGAGAAAATATAGCCACCAGCCTTGGCACTTCATGTTGTACCTGATGCCCCTAGCAGGATGTGATTGAAACTAGGTCTTACTGCTTGTTTCTCTTAAGATGCTTTGTCCTTTGAAAATGCATTTCTACATTATAGCTGAAAGACTTGAGTATTAGAAAGGCAAAGTTAGACTTGAAAATCTAGCTCTACATAAACCTTAGAATGGCCTCTGCATTTCCAAACCAGTTAACTCCATTCCTTTCTGTGCTTGGACATTTTCATAGAAAATAGTTTTGGCTGACTTCCTTTTCTTTGTTGTGTACTGACCAAGGATAATATCTTGACATAGGCAAAGAGGATACGTAATTGAAGGAGTAAACCCTGAGTAGAGGTTCTTTGTGTAAGTTGCCAAAAAAGAATGGATTAATTCAATTTAGTTCACTAGAAATGATTTCCCCAGGAATTTAAAACTTTTCTTGTATAAAAATCAAAGCTCAACGTTTCTCCCACCATAGAGAAAAACAACATGGATTTTAACATGACTTTAGTGAGAGGAATATGAATACTTGGTCAAATCCATCAGGTTGAACGAAGCAGACTAGAAGTTGGGGAAAATTTGGGACTTTTAAAAATCCCATGGCCTGATTTACAGCACCTCAGTGGCCCCTCCCTTACCCATTCCTTCTGAGCCCAGAGAGCTCCATTTTAATTGCAAATTCTTTGTTAAGTAGCGTAGAAATTTCTTCCCGCATGAATTAGGGTACCTGAGAATTAGCACAGGTGTATGCATGAGTCTGCTCAGATTCTCTCCCCTGGCCAGAAGGCCATTGGAGATGTGGAGTTGGGGGACGGGGGGTCTTCTCCAAGGTAAGGATGATATGAAAATGATCTTAAATAAAAATTCTCTTTTTCCCTGTATGTTGTGCTTCCATTCCACATGGCAGAGAAACTACCTGTAATCCCTTTCCCCCTTTCCTATAATAAAACTCCATTATTTCCCTCATTTCATCCATGTGCTCTGCTTCTTCTGTGTCAGAGTGCAAGGACCAAAATCTTCTGATTAGAATCATCAGCAACTTCAACAGAACCAGCAAAACTCTATGACTACACATAGGCTGCATTTAAATGGAATTTTATCTTGACTCCAGCAGTCAAATTTGGCCAAAGCAGTGCTACTTGATCTTTTCAGATGCCAAGTTGATAAACTAGATTGGGCCATGGTTCCTGGTCCACACAGCTACACAATCCTTATGCACTTTGTCTTGTATCCCCATGGATAAATTCTAGGGCATCTTTAGTTTTCTTAAAACTACATACAAATTTTTGTATCTACTTACAAATGTGGATTTGTTGTAATCAGATGGTTACTTTTCATCAAATTCTTAAAGGAGACAATTAACTTAAAATGGTTAAACATTTCCTAGTTTTCATGACTAAAACCACAAATGTAGAACACTATTTTTACAGATGAGATATCAATGCTGGCCTTTTATCCTTGCCCACTCTATGAAATCTTTCCATCTCTATCTATATTATCCTCCCCTATGAGGACATACTCTCCTCACTAACTCAGAGGAACACCATTCTGTGTATTACACAATGCCTTTCTCCATACTAATGTTTTCACATGTAAAATTTTCATATTTGTATTTAGGAATGTATATGTGTAGTTGTATTATAGAAAATCTTTGCTCATTTAAAAAATTGTATTATACACACTATTTTGATTTTTAATTCATAATCTATAATGGAAATCAATTTGTTTTCAGTAGAAAGCAATTTACTGTGTTTATTGACTGCATCCCATTTAAGGCATGGGTGTGACATTATTTGCTCAATAAGTCTCTTCATTGGTAGATGCTTACTTTTATTCTTTTTTTTTGTCTGTAAATAATACTTCAGTAAACATCTTTACACACAAGTCTTTATCAACTATTGCTCTCATTGTTATGAAAACATTCCTAGAAATAGCAGGAGAGAGGACATGGCTTAAATTTTAATAGCCTCTGTGGATGGAAAGCTCACCATACAGTTCCACCCTCATTAGGTGAGAACTCCCTTTCACCTTCCCACAGCAAGTTCAATGCTCCCTTTAAATTATTCTGTGCCTGGAGTTAATACGTGATATTTTATTTTTTGGCTACTAGTAGGTTTAAGCATCTTGTCAAATACCTACTGACCAATTAAAATTGCATTTCCTATCTATACCTTTTGCCTATTTTCTGATTGGTTTCCCTTTTTCATATTAATTTTTAAAGATCTTTATACATTATAGTTAACCATCTACTTGTCATCTGCAGAAAAAATATCAAAGCTTCCAAATATTTTGACTATTTATGGCAGCTTTTGCTATAATTTAAATTTTTCAAAGGCACAATTAATGGATCTGTCTTTTACTGCAATTTCTTAGTTAATAAGTCTTTCCTAACACCTACAGTGTTTTACATCAAATCTTTGGGATAAAACTCTTTGCTAGTGTTTATAGCAAATAATTGGGAACAGAAACTTTGGATGAGGATACTGAAGGGCAGACTGCAGGAAGTCCCAAAAGGTGACAATTAGCCAGGGAGACACTTCTTCCCAAGAAACATCTGTACGCACCAGAGAGAAACCTCCGCTTTTCCGCAATAAATAAAGGTATAAAACCTGATTTCCAACCTGATTCAGCGGACCACCGATCTCCAGGTCTGCTGCACGCCCCCATGCAGCCTTTGCGTTCTCTTCTCTACAAATAAAATCCTTCTGACCTTTGCAGCTGGAGTCCGCCTTTGTTTTCCATTTAAGAGTGGACCAAGGACCCTTACTACCCAAAAGTTCCTGCATATCATCTGTGTATCAATACTTTCTACCATGTGTCACAAAATCTTTAGAATATGTCATTTTTATTAAAGAGTTGCAATGACTTGCAAGAAGTGTTATCTCGTATTTGCTACAGTAAAAATTCTATTGTAAACGTTTACTTCTGCCATATGAGAACATGTACTGTTTGCCTGAGTCCTTGGTAGAGCGAAATCTAACAAGGCTACTTCGATTTGTCACTTAGGATTTCTTCCTGTGCTGGCAGTGAACCTATCGGGCATCCTTGTCAGATTCTTTGCTCTTTCCCTGTGGCTTCTGCTAACCTTCTGGGGTACAGTTTACAGAGTATATTTAATGCTTTACTTTGGCATTTACATAAGAATGTATGTTTGTTGTGGTATGGAAAGAAACAATTATAGTCTTTTAAATACAAATTTTCACAGATTATTACCTACCCAATGTATTGCTCAATAGCCTATTATTTCACTTTAACAAACACACTTTTAAAATCACATTATTTATCATCAAATGTTTTATTGCTATTATAGCTCTTAGTTTTCACCAAAGAATGTATGAGCATTTGTATCTTCTGATAATAATTGAGAATTTTTGTTCTTAATGGATGGCAATGAGTGGAATACAATATAGAAAAATTTGCTTTTTTTAAAGTTTTTAATTTCTTTTTGAAAACTTGTTAATAACAATTCTTAAATTTTTTTCTTTTCTTTTTAAAAAGTTTTTGTTATGTTTTCTGAGATGGTCTCACCACATAGTCCCAGACTGGCCTGGAACTCATTCTCTAGCCCAGGCTGGTGGCAAACTCAGTCTCCTCCTGCCTTTGTCTCCCTAGTGCTAGGATTCCAGTTGTGTACCACCACACCTGACTAAAAATTTTCTTTAAATATTGAAAAGAAAAACAAAGCAGTAAACCTTGTTACTATTTTTTTTATTATTATTTTTATTTTTTATTTATTTATTTTTCTTTTGTAATTCATATGTGCATACAAGGCTTGGTTCATTTCTCCCCCCTGCCCTCACCCCCTCCCTTACCACCCACTCCACCCCCTCCCTCTCCCCCCCACCCCCTCAATACCCAGCAGAAACTATTTTGCCCTTATTTCTAATTTTGTTGTAGAGAGAGTATAAGCAAGCCCAGGCTGGTGGCAAACTCAGTCTCCTCCTGCCTTTGTCTCCCTAGTGCTAGGATTCCAGTTGTGTACCACCATGCCTGACTAAAAATTTTCTTTAAATATTGAAAAGAAAAACAAAGCAGTAAACCTTGTTACTATTTAAAAAATATTAGAGAAATATTAGCAATCTCATTTTTCCCTTCATTTTGGCTTAAAAAATAAAGCTAAGGGAAAGAGGAAGTTTCTGAAGAAGTAAAGCCCACCCAAGATGCCTGGGGGCATGTTTTAAGTGATAGTGCATTTGTCTATCAAGTGCAATGCCCTGAGCTCAAATCCCAGTACATCCAAAACCCAAAACAAAACAAAGTAAGATATGGTTGAAGAAGGATGATAAGACTTTGGAAGCCCTGACCCTCTGTAGGCTTAATGTCTCAGTAAACAGAAACCCATTTGTTTCAGAACCTACTATAGGGAGACTTAGGAAGCTGTGTAACCAGATGGCTTAGGCTTGCTCCCGGAAGTACAAATGCACACTAGGTTTTTGTTTGTTTTTTGGGACAGAGTTCTGGTATATAACCCAGGCCAATCTCCAACTTGTGATCCTTCTGTCTCACCTTCCCAAGTGCTGGGATTACACACATCTATACTAGTATTTAGTGCCCACATTATGATAATTTTATTAATTTCTGGACATCCTCTGCCCTTGTGAAATATTACTTTCTGAAATTTCCAAAAGTTGTGTGATGTGCACTATACACATTCATAAACCAGTCTTTCTGGTATCATAGCTATGGTTGGAGCCAGGAGTTTTTCTTCCCTGCTCCAGAGGCCTGTAACTGTCCTTTACCTTGCATTCAGGCCAGTAACATTTTCTCTCTCACTTCCTGTGAGAAGGCCAAGACCTGTGCCAACCTTTCTCCATTGTCTCTCCCTCCCTGTACTGCCAAAGCTGCTGTCCCTTGACCATGGGGCGGGATCACATCCTTCCTGTGGGATAGGTAGCAGGACCTTTCCCTGTTGAGTGTTATGCTATTCCCAGGGTGCTGACCCAGTACCACTTGTGGTCAGAGTCCCCTCACAACTCTGAACAGGTACCCTTATCTTTGGTGTGGCTCTTAGCCTCCAATTCCGATTGGTATCAGCTTAAAAAAATAACTTCTTTGCTTAAGCAGTTATTAGTATGAGGCACAGTGGTCTCAGTTCATACTAAGCACAAGTTTTCCCCTTGTGTATAGATGCAAATCAGTGTATTATTTAGATGGTTTTCCCAATTCTTGTGCAGAGCAGTTTTTCTCCTTGAAGCCACAGATATCAGCTGCTTTTCATTTGCATAATTAAATAACTCATTCAAGTGTTTCCCCAGAACAAAGGAACAATGTGTCCCAATATTTTTTTTAATCTTTGGTACACGAGCCTTATTCTCAGTTTTAACATTTTTCTTCTAACTTACTCAATTTCAGAAAATCTCAGAGTCTTAAACTTCTCCAATATCTCCATCTCAGAATCTCCTTAAAGAAAAGCAATTCATTGACCAGATCTGAGATTGTCCCATGTTCAGAGGGACAATCTCATTATTGAAATTTTATTAAAATTTTATAAATTTTATTAATTTGTTTCCAGGTTTATGAGGTATAATTGACAACTAAAAATTGTATCAATTGAAGGTATAAAGCATGATGTTTTGGTATAGATGCATACATATTATTAAATGATTCCCACAATCAAAAATTTTTGTGTGTGTGTTAAGAATACTTAGCGTCTTAGCAAATTTCAAGTATATAATGTATAATTATAGTCACCATGCTGTACATTTGGTCTCTAGAACTTGTTAACCCAATTACTGCAAATTTATGCCCTTTGGCTAACACATTTCCACTCCCATCCCACCCCATGACCCAGGTATCCACCCCTCTACTCTCTTTTCTATGAGTCTAGCATTTTTAGATTCTGTATGGAAGTGAGATTATGTAACATTTGCCTTTCTGTATCTGACTTATTTCACTTAGCATAATGTTTCCTAGGGTCAATTCCTCTTTATGAGTTAGTACATGGAAAATACCTTATGTTAGTTAGCTTTCTCTTAGAGCAACAGAACACCCAAGATGTTTAAATTATAAAGGGAAAAAGTTTAATTTGGCTCACAATTTTAGAGGTTCTAGTCCATGATGGTTTTGCCACAATACTTTGGACCAATGGTAAGGCAGAACATATAGCAGAAGCACATGGCAGAGGAAAATGCTCACCTTCTAGACAGAAAGCAAAAAACAGAGAGGGCAGATGGGGGATCCCCAAATTCCCTTTAGAGATATATCCTCAATGACATATGGACATCCCACATGGTCCACATCCCACATCTCCTGATGGTCCACAGCACCTCCCAATAGCAACACCCTGGAGTCTAAGCCTTTAACACATGGACCTTTCGAGGATATTCAGTATCTAAATAATAGCATGCTTAGAACAGTACGTAGTAACAATTAGTGTTCAATTAATTTTAGCTCTGAGAAAGGATTTAAAATGTCATAAGAATAAGGTCACAAAATTAAAAATTCTTTAGGCTGGGGACAGCATGAAGCATGAGAATGAAGTCACATAGTTCATTCTGAGCTAGCATGCTCCCTGACACCATAAAGATAATAAAAATCCCTATTAAAAGCTTTTTTCCACTTTCTGTAATTCTTACCTGGAATATATAGCCTAAGTGAGCCATGACTAATCAAGTCTATGGTATTCTTGATAACTAATGTAATTGTAGTAACCAACTTATTGTAATTCCCTTCTTGCTTTTAATTTTTTCTTAATTTATAAAATCAGACCTCTGGATGCTATTTTGGAACAGTTATTCTGGTCAAGCATAACACATGTTTCTTAGGTAGACATCCTCAGTTTCACTGGAATAAACTCTTTGGTCTCATATTTGGTGTGCTTTAACTTGTCATTTAGGTTGTCAGTTCTTACTATCACCCTTGACATCTAGATCTATTTTAGACATACTTGTTAATTATTACTATACCTTTGTCAGTTTATTCTCTTATAACAATGTGATGTAGAGAAATAAAATCCAGGGTCTAAGGATCCAGCCAGGCTGGCCAGTTCTAATCTCCAAAAGTCCCTATATATTTTTGCCATGATCTAGAAACTATCTGAAGAGATATTCTGTTGCAAGGTGACACACACATCCGGGGAGTTAGCATGCAGTATAGACACCAGGATCAGTCTCTCTGTCCAGACCATATGTCTATGGCCTCAACATACTGGCTTGTGGTATGGGTCAGGACTCTGTGTCTAGACAGCCACCAGTATCCGAGAAGCAGTGTTGGTCATAATTCTGCAATAAAGACAAAAGGTACAGGGCCAGTCTTTTGCACTAGATCATCTCTAGATCAAAAAGAAACAGAATTCATTCATATAGACTGGTTCAAATGCCAGCTCTGTCTTTTACTTAACATGTGACCTTATAGTCTAATCTCAGTGACTACCTTTGAGGGTTGCAATAAGTATTAAATATATATTATATATGTAACATGAAGTAGGACAGTGCATCGCTTACTGTATAATATTAACATTTTAATATGTTAACTATAATAGAGTCTTACAAAAAACTGGATGATAGGGTGGGCAAGAGAGTTGCCCAGGCACTGGTTATAAGATAAAAGGCGCTGGATTGGACAGAGGAGCAAGGACTTGTAGAATGCTGCAGTTGGGGAGAACAAATTCATGGTGGGGACACAGTGCATTTTCTGTGTTACCTGTGTTTATTTGAGGGAAATTATATTCCATGTTTTTCTACATGAATCAAGGCCATCTCAGTGAGTCCTTCCTGCTCCCTATCTGAAATTCCCATTGACCCTGTCACCACCTCCTGCAGTTTATATTTCCTAACTATGACTTAATTACTCTCCTTTTGGTATCTACTATATATTCTACTTATCTGACATGTTTACTTTCTGAATGTAAGCTCTACAAGGACAGGGTTTCTTCACCTGCTGGGTTTATGATTTTGTCCCTGTTATCATCAGCACCTGTAAGAGACTCTGGGACACAGTATTATGTTTTAGTTGAATGAATGACTAAATGAACTAGTGAATGAATTATGAGAACTCTTCCAGTCATTGTATGGAGGCACACTTACGCACTTGGCTGGAAGCACTAGAGGAGAGACAGGTAAGATAAATTCAATCCTGTCCAGACAGAGACTTATGTTCAACCAGAGATGCAGTTTTTGCCTCAGATGCTATATTTTAGCTCTCCTCTTCCAGAGTTAAGCTACCGATCTTCACAGCCATAACACCAAAATTTTGAATATCAAGTACTCAGTCAGAGGTGAAATATGTACACAATATTGAATATAAGATGCTAAGCTTTCAAGCCTAAGCATGAAAAATGATGGAGACTATCACAGGACATTACATTCTAAATGGAACATGCCATGGAGGAAATTTAAGTCTGCCTTGCTGCCACGTCACACAGATGCCCTTGGTATATGTCCTTTAGTGTGGGAAGCAGATTATGAGAAGCCTATGAAAACTTGACATAAGCACGGCTGTGTGGAATAATCTGCAGGCTGAGTTTGGCATGGCCCTAGCTGCAGAAGAATGCAAGGGCAAAATGCAGCACAGTTGCTTTTTCTAAGATGTTTACATTCAGAGAGTAGGATCCAGTTTTCTCCTGTTACAGTGTCACAATCCTCCCTGAGAACTGTTGCTCCACCTCCTTGTTTACCACTGTATATAAAAGACCCACTGAAGGAGGATGAGACGTTTTTAGGATTGATTGGTTGGCTGCTTGTGAGGGACAGAAGCTATTGCCATGGTACCTTGTGAGGCAGGCTGCTTGTGAGGTTGGCTGCTGCTGAGGATGAGGCTGCAGTTGCTGTGGCAGCTGTTTGTGTGTCTGTGAGTCTGAGGACCAAGACTTAAAGAGAAAACATGGGACAGTGCAAGTCTGAGAACCAAGACTGTAAGAGAGATTAAAGAAAACATGGGACAGTGCAAGTCTAAGAAAGAGACTTTAAAGAATAGAAAAGAAGAAAGTCTTTAAAGAATAGAAAAGAAGTAAGATTTTAAAGAATACAGAAAAGAAGCAAAGTAAAAGAAGAGTTAATAGAGAAAAGAAGCAACAAGGCTGCTGTGCATCTCCATCCGAGCACCCAGCACACCTGGCCCCAACTTTCTGCAGCTCTGTCTTCTATCGTTTGTCCTTTCTGCATCTCCAGTTGCCCACAGTTAGATCAGGACAGGAGCTCTTGCAGCTCACAAGAATTTAGAACATATGTAATTTTTCCTTTAGAGTCTAAGTCTTATGAAGGCAAGAACAATGTCTGCTCCTGTTACTCCAGCACCCATAGTAATTCTGTTCCTATTACATAGGAGATAACTGCAATTATTTGATTTACTAATATATAAATTTTAATGACTAATCCAATTTAGCCAGTACATGGAAACAGAGGATTTCTTTTTTATCTTAACAGTGTATTAGTGGTTAAAGCACTCATTTAGAAATCACAAAGAAGTCTGCTTCTAGTTAAATAAATTATGAGAAGTTGACTAAGTTCTTAAATCTCTTCAAAACTTTTATAAATATGTATGTGATTTAAATGAACCATAAAATTATAGTTTGCAATTTAGAATAGAAAACAGCACTTATTTTTATTCCTTGAATGAATTCCAAAGGTAAAGTCACCTAAAGCATCTAAAATTATTATTTCTGTTACATAAATTGTGTTTTAAAGAATCCATTAGCTTGCTCTATTTATCAGTAAAGTAGTAATAATAATTTCTGTTTTACCTGCAAAGAGTAAAAGTGATGTAAATTTTGCAAGGTTGGGAAATGCTATTAAAAAGTGGCTTATTATATTGAATTTAGGTTTTATTTATTTCCCCAATAATAAGTGCAATTGCGGAAGGTTTGGTTGAACATCTTTTCAAGTTTTTAAATTTGTACTGTTTTGTTTTGCTTTTAATACTGACTGCTTTTAAGTTATCACAGAGTTAATTTTTCTTTTCATATTGTTCATATTAAATTTTGATGAACTCTCTGGCAATTGACATTTTATTAGCTCTTAGGTTGTTATAGCTAAATACATTGGGTCAAACATTTTATAGGATGGACTTATTCTGAGTAAATAACTCAGTAGGGGGCTTACATCTGCATATTTCTTTACTGCTTGCTTATCTAGTGTGACAAATGACCTTTCAAAAGATTAACAGCACTGAATATTTAAAATCTTAGACAAGGTGTTACAAAATTAGTTCGAAACACGGATTTTGAATATTTAATGAAGCGTTAGCCCAAGAAGAAACCAACCAATCAAATAAAAAACATCCAATGTATTATTTGACAGATCTCAAACCAGAAAATTCATTTTCAATTGCTACAGTCTCTTCATTTGCACCATTATGGTTAAAAGTCTGCCAGTAATTCCACTACAAATCCTATTTCTAGAGAGATTTAATGTGGCAATAAAATTAATTCTGATTTAAGACTTTCTTCATATTGCTATAGTAAACCACAAAATTATATTTCCTAAATTCATGTGAGTTTCCAACACATGGCTTTAGGGAAGGAAGAGGAAAAAGAACACGGAGGAACCTACATGAGAATTTTGCAGACAAAACCTAAAAATGGGGCATGTCATTTGAACTCAAATTTCATTGACCAGAATGCTTAATAGCAAGGCAAATGCTGTTTGGTGTCTTGCATAGGAAGAAAAATGAGAACATGGATTTTGGAAACAGATATTAACCTCTGCCACAATATGCATGATTGATTCACAGAAATGAGGATTAAGTGTAGAATTGCTTCACTTAAACTTTTAATGTAAAATTAAGGTAGAGTGCTCCTTATCTATTTTCTGTAAATTATCTACCTTGGGCAAATGGATGTCTAATCCAAACTTGGACAAGGTTAGATCAGATGTGTGTTTAAAATAAATATCCTACATATTTATTTTAAGATATGTACCAAATTTATCTTTTTCTTGGAATACTGATTTTAAAAATTAAATTTACCAAGATCAAATGTATTTATATAAATTTACCAAGATTAAATGTGTCCATAAGCAAATAGATACCTCAGAACTCATTCATCAGATTTTCCAATACTAATTACCCTGCAATTAATCAGAGCTAGATGACAAGAAATAGTTACTAGTATACAGTTGCTTACCATCAACCTCTTGGAGATCAAAGTCTTTGCTTCACTCTTCAGCCTCTTAAATTAAGCAGGATCACCTAGGTCATATTGAATGACACAAAAATTTCTAATTAATAAAATATGTAACCAAAAAGGTAAGTATTCCTTTTTTTAAGTGTCAGTGATGATTATAATATGGTCTTGTCAAGCAGATCTTATGAATCATGCCTCCATTGACCTTGATAAAGCAAATCCTTATTCTTAGTAAATGCATTATGATCACTGATAGACCTAGGAAGTTTTGGAAGCTGTTTTATTTTCTCCCAAGACCCATTTGCCCCCATGAGTCATTAACCTTTTCTGTAACATTAATAAATGACTTGTATGTGTTCAAAATAAGGAAAACAAAAATGAACAGAAGTTTATGGTCTACTGAAGGTGAAAACATATTTAAGACCTCACTCTTTCTCATTACAGTGATAGCATAAATTTATAGCAAAGAGAAGAGTAGGGTGAGGTACACTGTCTGATCTTATCAGCAGAACTAAAAATGACAGTATGAGTAGATACATTGATACATTCATAGGAATGACACCTATTTTTTTTTTTTACTTTTTTTATTAGGTTATATTTGTTGTAAGGGGGAATTCATTGTGACAATTTCAAATAGGCTTATATAGAACATTTGTTAGATCACCTCCTTGACCCCTCCCCAACTCACTTAAAGCAATTGCAAGAGATTTCTTTGTTGTATTTCATATAAGTATATGAAATCCATCAACCATATTCCCTCACCTTAATCTCCTTCCCCCTTCCCACAAGTGCCTCCTTCCACTGTACCTGTTTTACAGTCCTGTCTTTTATTATTAATATTTAAGTTGAAGTTCAAAGGGCTTTCTCAGTATAACCCTGCTGTGAGTATACTATACTGTGGACCGTTCAACCCCTTCCATCTCCTTTATACCTCTACCTCCACCCCCCATTTTTCAATACATATCCTTATATCCTCTACCTTCACAGATGTTTTGTTTTACAATATTGTTGATGCTCTATCATTCTTTTTTCCTTTCCCTCCTTTCCCAGTTTCAATAAAGTAGTCAACTATTACAAACATGTTCTACATATGAGTTTGTATATGATCATGTTTGGTTTTGTGTATATGTTTATCTTTTGGATCTATCTTCCACATATGAGAGAAAACATGTGGCCTTTGTCTCTCTGAGTCTAGCTTACTTCATTTAACATGATATCTTCCAACTGCATCCATTTAGTTTCCAACCACATGTCATTATTATGGCTGAGTAAAACTCCATTGTGTATATATATATATACACATATATATATATATATATATATAGATGTATATCACACATATACATCTATATATATATGTATATATATATAGATGTATATGTATATATATATATGTATGTATATGTATATATATATATATCACAATTTCTTGATTCATTCCTCAATTGTAGGGCAGCTGAGTATTGTAGGGTAGCTGGATATTGGTGTGATGAACATTGGAGTATAGACATGTCTATTGTATCCTGACTTGTGTTCCTTCGGGTAGATGCCCAAGAGCAGTATCACTGGATCATATGGCAGTTCTGTCTTTAGCTTTTTGAGGAATCTCCATACTGCTTTTCATAATGGTTGCATTTTTACCACCAGTATTTAAGGGTTCCTGTTTTGCCTCATCCTTACCAGCATTTGTTGTTGTTTTTGTTCTTGAATGTAGCCATTCTAACAGGGGTGACGTGAAATCTTAGTGTAGTTTTAATTTGCATCTCTTATATAGCAAGGGTTAAACACTTCTTCATGTATTTACTGGCCATTGTACCTCTACTTTTGAGAATTCTCTGTTTAATTCATGTGCCCATGTCTTCATTGGGATGTTGATTTTTTGGGGGTTGAGTTGTTTGAGTTCCCTCTATGTTCCCTATTGTGGTAATATCTGGCAAAGATTTTCTCCCATTTTGTAGGCTGTTCCTTGAGACTAATGACTGTTTCTTTTTGCTGTGCAGAAAGTTTTTAGTTCAATGTAGTCCCATTTGTTCATTATTTCTCTTAGATACTGAGCCTTTTGAGTTCTGCTTAGGAAATCATTCCCTATGCCTATATATTCCAGTATATTTCCTACTACTTCCTCTAGTTGTTTCAAAGTTTCAGGCCTTATATTAAGATCCTTAATACACTTTGAGTTGATTTTGGTACTAGGTGAAAGACAGGGAACTAGTTTCAGTCTTCTACAAATGGATATCCAGTTTTCCCAGCAACATTTGTTGAAGATGCAGTCTTTTCTCCATTGTGTGGTTTGGGGTCCTTATAACACTTAATTTTGACAGAAATGGTTGAAGTCCTGAGTTTGTGGATACCCTTAAAAGCCCTAGTTTATGGATACCCCTAAAGGCCCTATTTTTATTCTAAGTTTAATGTTGTTGACAGGTAAAAATTGAATATTCACCATGGGCAGAATCGTCTTTAAGATTCCAAGTTATAATTCCTAAGCAAAATTGTAATAGATACTTCTAGTCTTTTTATTAAAGCTCCTTTTCTTCCTAAACAGAAATAAGATGTCCAGAGAAGAGTTTCTATGATTTTAAATTCTACTCATCTAGTCACCAGCAATAACTATTGTAGTTAAGAATAACTAAGCTTCAGAAACATTTAGGGGACCATAACTAAGCTGTTTATAGGAATATCTTTATTATTATCCATACTATCCTTAATATCTTGGGGATATAGTCGATGAAGACTAAAGATTATTTCGTCTCCTCTTCCCTTCTTCTAGGGCATCTCCAAGCTAGTTCTCTCAGATACCATCTTAATATTCCATGATTTCTTTTGCCATTGCATCTCAGCAAAACTATGCTAGTTCCTGTCACTTGCCACTATCGAAAGAACTAATGTTTTTAATGTTGCTAGTATCAGGATGTATTTACTTAAAAAAGAATGCCTTATGGACTCAACAGTTTGTTGTTGTTATTGTTATTTATTTGTTTTATTTTTGCCAGAGGTTCTTTTTTATACAGCCCAGTTTGGCCTCCAACTCATGATTTTCCTACCTTAACCTCCAAGTGTTGGGATTACAAGCATGCACTCCCATGCCCCTAAGCAAGTTTTAGTGCACCATAGTGACCCCACTTGTGGAGATATTAAAAAGTATGGATAACTATGGGAGATAGACAACACCTTATAATAGACAGACTTCTAAAATGGCCCCATGATGCCTGCTTCTTGATTCCTGTGGAACTTTTCTTTTTTTTGCACTACTGGGACTTGAACTCAGGGCCTACACCTTGAGCTACTCCACTACCCCTTTTTTTTGTGAAGTGTTTTTTAGAGATAGAGGGTTGTGGTGATCCTCCTGAGTATCTAGGATTACAGGTATGAGCCACTGGTGCCTGGCTAAATCACCTCTTTTTGAGAGTGGATTGAAATTAGTAAGTGATTCTAACCAGTAAATACACGATTTTCTATTTATGTGATTAGGCTATAAAAATCTGATTTCCAACTTGCTAGCAGATTTTTTCTACTGCCTTCTTGGCTTATACATTTTGATGAAAAATTTGCAATGTGGGAGAGGAGCATTTATTAAGGAACTAAGGGTGGCCTCTGGTCAACAGTCCATAGAAACTGAATTCTGCCAAAAGTCTCTGAGTGAGTTTAGGGAAGAGTTCTTCCCTATTGAGTCTTCAGATGAAATGAAGAATTCAGGGATCACATCTTGATTGCAGCCTATGAGAAACCAAGAAAAAGAGACACAGCTAAACCAGGCCCGTATACCAGACACACGGAAACTATGAGATAATAAATGTATGCTGTTTTACATTGATGAGTTTGGTGTGATTTGTTATTCATCAATAGATCAGTAATGCTTGCCTTGTTACATTTTTGTGGCCACATACTCTGCTTACATGGGAATGATATCCTAAACCAGGAAAGATCTTTTTCGTTTTCATATAATTGTTTTCTAATAATAATATTTGTTAACTGGTTGAATGAAACAGCTCTTGGTCTTGTGCAGGTTAGAATAATAGTGCATACTCAGAATCTGTCTTTGCTTGGTAGGACAGAAGTTGGAGTGGACAAAAAAGTGGGAAATTCTCCTTATTGGTAAAGCTAGTGATATGGTCATGTGTGTCTACACCATCTATTCTCAGCTGCCTTGACCTGATCTCCACCAGAGATGTTCTGCATCTTTGCATCATTAGAGAACTTTTCCACACATGGGTATTCTTTATTTCTTAGCTTTTATGGAATTAACTTTCTTTGCCAGATTACTGTTTTTCATACTTCAGACAGACATTATATGGTTATATTTATCAGTGTTTTATCTACTTAATTATATATTAAGTATAAAGCTTTACTATTCTCTAAATGTATTACATCTTGCATTATAAAAAAAAAGAATTATACACATGCACAACAAATCTGCAGAGTAAAAACTAGAGACTGTGCTTGTGTTCTTTTTTTGTTTACTATTAAAAGCAGTTAAATCCTGAGGCCCACACTGCTGATTTTAATAGAGTATCTGAACTGATTATAATGAATAATAATGACAAAAATCAATTGCAAAGCTTGAGGCTTGCCAAACAATGGAAGCTCATGGTATTTTGAAATGAGGGTATGCAAGACTGAAGCAGATTCAAATGGATGTGTTTGCTTTCAGCACAAAGAACATGAATTAGAAAAATGTGGAGGCGGAGAAATGGCACTTGCTGCCTCTGTCTGAGATTAATGTTTATTCGGCAATAAACCACTTCATTGCAAACCATATGTCTGGAGGAATTTAGAGATTCTCTGATTTTTCCATGCAATGTTTTGATATACAGGCATTGTAAGATTCAGAGAACTGCCATCATTCAGTAACATTTTGCAGTTTTTGAAATACATTATGAAAAAGAAAGAAAAAAAATAAACAGATAAAACAGAAGAGAAAAGTATCCAATAATTAGTAGCAATCAATAAATGAAAATACTTCCTAAAGTAGTTATAATCTGCAATGATCTTTAGTTTCATGAGTTTTTAAACATTATAATTTTACTTTATTACTTATAATCACTCCACTTAAAGCAGATATTTGTTCTGAACATAGTGGTTTAAAAAGATTTTCTGCTTGCATGGCAATGGGTATTATTTGAGCCATGGAAATTTATTATACATGCATTTGTAACCATTGATTATCAATTATACATAAATTGATAATGTGCAAATATGATTATTAGCACATTACATAAATATAATGGACATTAGGCATGTATTGTTCTTTTTTATTAAAGCTCTAATTTTGATATAACAAGCTTTGAAGAGATGGTTGCCAATTATTTTTCTCACTGAAATTAAACATTTCAAATTTCTACAACTTAAAGCAATGAAAGTTGTGTAGTACAAAATCTTCATTATTCACCAGAAAGAGTTTACAGAGCAGAATAATACATCCCTTGAAAAGATAATTATTTAAAAGAATTAATGCAGATTTTGCCTCTAAATTGTGAAACCTAATTCATATGGTTGAAGTACTACATGATACTTCATGTTAAATGAAAGGATAAAGTACTTAGAGCAGTGCCAAGCACATAGTAAGGACTCTTTAGACTTTAGATCCTATTCTGTGACAGAAAAGTCTTTATTTTACTTGTGCTTCAGTAAGATTCACAAAGTTCTATCTCTGTGACTCATCTGATCTTCTTCCTGAGCCCCTCTATTTGTTTCTAGGGCTTCCAGAATACAGTACCTTAAATTAGGTGGCTTAAAACATCAGAAATTTATTCTGGAAACAAGAAATCTACAATTTAAGGTTTCAGCAGGCTATTGTCCCTTGAGACTCTGGGTAGAATCCTGTGTCTTGGCTTCTGCTGCTGGCTGCTAATCCTTGTTTTTTTCCTGGAGTATAACCATGTCACTCCAATCTCTGACTCTGATATCATGTGACATTGTATCTGTGAGTCTCTCTCTTTTTTTTCATTTTAAGTATTTTTTATAATTTGTTAATATTTTAATTATATATAACATATAATAATTATTTATATTAAATTACATGTTAAGAGTTTATATTAAATTTTATGGTACACAATTTTTTATTTTTTATTTTTTTTTTAGGTTGACATCTAACGCTTAAGTTTTATTTTTTGTAATGGGAGGCAGAAGATATTAAACATCTTGAAAAGATGAAATAGGATGTCGACTTGGGTACACTTGCAATGAAGTGTTTTGTGACATTTGATAAAATGGCTTCTAGAACACATTAATGAAGGATGTGCCTTGAATCAGAAATGTATAGCCTTTAAATCCCGTGTGCTGAAAAATGTTGGTGGCTCCAGAAACATTCCAGGTATGTTTAGAAGAACCAATGTCATTATCTCACCTATATGGCTTTCTTGAGTTCAGAGCAAACCCTTTGGATGGGCCCTACCTTTCACAGAAATGTGGATGAGGCCACAAGTCAAAATGCATTGTGGGAAAATATACCTTGGGGGTTTAAGGAGCCCCTGACTAATCATTCAAGGAAGCTGCCTGTAATGAAATATCTTCCCACAATCCTTATTTATAATCCCCAAATGTAAAAAGTACTGAAAATGGAAGTCTTTTTCTTAAATTTGGCACCATTCACGGCAAGAGGATATTTTGTAAAAAGGGACTTTTTAGTGAGGGCTATTTTACATCCTTATTTCTATTTGATTTGGAAAACTTAGTACTTTTGCTGTAGTTCTAGCAATTCACTTGATTATGGCTTGACATCCATCACCACACTGAGAGTCAGTGTCATGTATGGGATATACCTAGAACTGCATTTAGGAAGTCCCCCAATTTTTGAATTCAAAAACACATCTGGCCCCGGAGTTTCATGTAAGGTATTGAAGACCAACCTTTTAAGTTCACACCTTTGTTTGATGCCCTGGAGATTTTAATCCCATCCCCACCCCCACCCCCTCAGGGTAATTGCACCCCACTGAGATGGGAGATTGTTCTCTTTTCTTTTGCAAAGTGGAAGCAGAGTGATTAGGTCTAGAACCCTAGGCAGGTTTGCAGGCAGCTTTAGGGATAGTGTAGAGGGGCCTAGGGAGTAGAGTCCTCTTGGGCAATCAGCAAGCCCCACCTTGAGCCCCACTGCTCCAGGGCTTGCCTTGGGCATTGAACATTGGGGTTCGAGGAACTGGCCACTGCTCCAGTTGCAGAAGACTTCAGCATTGGCAGAGGTCTGTGGATTCAGTCTCCATGACTCTTCGGCCCCTTTATTCCAGGCTGCAGCGTACGTTGCAAGTCCTCTTGGAATCAGCTGCAGGACCTGTGCCGCCTGGCCAAGCTCTCCTGCCCTGCCCTTGGCGTGTCTAAGAGGAACCTCTATGACTTTGAAGTGGAGTACCTCTGCATCTTCCGCACAGACGACGGGCGTGGCTGGGGCGTCCGCACCCTGGAGAAGATCCGAAAGAACAGCTTCGTCATGCAGTATGTGGGAGAGGTAAGATGGGACTGGGTGTGTGTGCAGCTTTTCCCATTGTGTTCCCGAAACTCCCCTGCTTTCCTTGTGAGAAAGGCCTGGGGGTTGGTCTGAGTGTCATAGGTACATCCTGGTAGGAGCAAGTATTCCTAGCTGCCACACACCAGCATGACCACGCTGGTAGTTAAAAGAACATTGAAGTACTTCTGGTCAGGACTGTCTTCATGAGGGTACCTTTCTGCAGATCAGAAGCCAAAAAAAAGAATGGACTTCCATGGGCTAAAATCAAGGTGTCAGTAGAGCTGCATTTCTTCTGGGCGTTCGAGGGGAGCTGTGTTCTCTGGCTTTTCCAATTCCAGAGCTGTTTGTAGTCCTTGGCTTGCGGCCCCTTCTTCCATGTTCAAAGTCAGCAACATTTCATCTTCAAATCTCTCACTCTCTCTGACATCATACCACCTCCTCTGCCTCTGACAGTCCTGCCTCTCTCCTCAAAATTTACCAGCTTACGACTGTAGTAAGCATTCGTTATTTCAGAGTTTAGGGAGTTTAGGACCAGCTTAGCTGAGTGGATTGGCTTCGGGTCCTCAGACTGCAGTCATCTGAACGCTTAACTGGAGCCACATGCTCCACGTCCACGTTGGGTCACCCCCACGGCTGACAGGGAAGCACTGGTTTTTGCCTGGGGTGCCTCAGGACTGCCGCTCTCCTTGAAGGTCTTGAGTGTCCTCACAACATGGCAACTTGCTTCCACTAGCATGATCTCCGCTGTTGATTCTAATCTGTGAGCCAATCCTGAGGACCGGATAAAAGGTCATGGCGGTGGCTTCCAGGTAGGATGAAGCTTTGGGCGGAAAGTGGGGCCTGCCCAGGTCCGGGGTTGGTCAAAGCAGCGCCATTTTGTCCGTCCTAGGGGGCTATTCACTGAAGAGATGACCACAATTTTTTAAAAATTTGTTCTTTTAGTGCTGGGGATTGGATCCATTGCCTCACTCATGGTAGGTGAGCTCTCTACTGCTAAGTATATGACTAGCTCAAAAAATATCATTTTTCCATGAAAAAATCACATGGAATATACACAAAAAGATATATCTAGAACATACCAGTTAGGTCAATAGGATAATCCCAATTTTATCACATGACTTGAGGGAAATAAATATGATGTATAAAACTCAAACACTATTGCTTCAACTATATTATGTCACCATGCTTGCTTTCAATAGTATGGGTGACACGTCCATGTCTAGGGATGTACTTATGACCCACTGATGAGTTGGACACCAATGGCTCATGCCTGCAATCCTAGTTCCTTGGGAGGCTGAGATTGGGAGGATCAAGGTTCAAGGTCAGTCTGGGCAAATAGTTGGTGAGACCCCCAATCTCCAATCTCCAAAACAAACAGAGTAGAATGGACTAGAGGTATGGCTCAAGCAGTAGAGTACTTGCTGTGCAAGTGAGCCCATTCCCCCCAAAAAAGAATGAGCCACTGATGAACACAATATACTTATAGCATTTAGGTTTCCTTCAGGTCCTGTACTTTCTTGTTCATTTTACAGAAATTATTTTGCATTAAGCTCTTCATATTACTTATATTCATAGAATTTTACATGAGGAATTTTCATGAGACACTGAAACTCTTATAGCTGCTAACTTTCTTACACTTTTCATTCACATGGTTTTGATTCAGTATACATTCTTGCCTGTGGGCCAACTGATGACTTTTGAACATCGCTTCTATTAAAGGGTTATTTCCATACTGTTTTTTGTTTTGTTTTGTTTTAATGCCTGTGGACTGAACTGAGATGACCAGAGGCTTTTCCACAATCTTTATTGATGAGTACTTTCCATCATGCATCCTCATGTATGCTATAATGGTCACATGATATTTATATTTAGGGTATCTATCTAGCATGAGACCTTTCATGTTTTTGAAAGGAACTAGAGAACCTGAAGACTTTCCAACAACGCTCACACACATAGGACTTCTGCCCAGTGTGAATCTTTTCATTTTACTGTGTTTTCTGAAGGCCTTTCCACATTGCTCACATACATAAGGCTTCTCTCCAGTCCATTAAGCTTCACTGTCATTTCCCCTTTGCTCAAACCATTAGAGATCACCAACCTGCTTTATGACTTTATGGATTTAGCTATTCTCCACATAAATAGAATCTTTATAAATGTTCTTCACATAAATGAAATCATATAATGTATCACTTTTTTGTCTGGCTTCCTTCAATTAGCATAGTGTCTTTAGGGTTTACTATGTTGTGGCTTGTGTTGGTAATTAATGGGCATGGAGTTTCCACTTGGTATGGTGAAAAAGTTCCTCTTTATGACTGAATGTTCAACTGTATGGACATGTCATGGTTTGTTTATCCATTCATCTATTGATGACCATTTCAATTATTTCCCCTTTTGCTATTATAAATAATATTGATTTAACTATTTGGGTACAAGTTTCATTGTGAGCGTGTTTTCATTTCAATTGGGTATATGCCCATCAATGGGATGTTTAGGTCACATGGTAATTTTGTCTAACTTATTAATGAGTTGCCAAACATAGCAGGTGTACTATTTAATATTCCCTCACTGACATATAAGAATTCTAATTTATCCACAATAAATTATTTATTCTCACCAATATTTATTTTCTTTTTAATTGATTCATGCTAGGTATGAAGATGTATCTAATGATTTTGGTTTGCATATCCCTATTGACTAATGACATTGAGAATATTTGTGTGCTGTTCATCAATGTATCTTCTTTTGAGAAGTGTCCATTCGTATCTTTGGCTCATATTTTGATTGAGTTGTCTTTTGTTATGGAGTTGTAAGAGTTATTTATATATTTTCATACCAGATCATTAAATATATAATTTGAAAATATTTTCTCCTATTGAAGTAAAAATTTCTGGATAGTGTCTTTTAATATAAAAGTAATTTTAATAAAGTTCAATTTATCTATTTTTTTCTTTTTTTTAATTATTCATATGTGTATACAAGGCTTGGGTCATTTCTCCCCCCTGCCCCCACCCTATTTTTTTCTTTTGTTGCTTGGTGTCAAGTTATATCCAAGATCATGGAGATTTGCCCTTATATTTTTTTCTAAAAGTTTTATGGTTCTAGCTCTCAAATTTTGGACCATTTTGAGTTGATTTTTATGAGATAAGAATTTGGCTTTATTCTTTCACATAGGGATTCTAGTGCTTTACATGTGGATTTCTAGTGCTTGCTTAGAGCATGCAACATCCTGGGTTCAATTTCCAGGACCAAATTGAATGAATGAATGAATAAATGAATAAACAGAATCAATTGATCATAGATGTACTTATTTCTGGACTGTCCATTCTATTCTTTTGATTTATATGTCTGTTCTTAGGTAGTATGTGAAATGGACTACTGGAATGATGCTGTGGCTTTTAGCTGCCACTCTCAAATCTACACAAACTGCAGTCCCTTTTCTCAGGTCAGATCCTTGCCAATCCCCTAATCATAAGTTCTCAGAGTTTGCATCATTTCATATAGGTGAAAGTGCTATTCATCCATTAGTCATTTTTTACAACCATCTCTGATCTTTCTAAACACTGGCTTGAACCAAAAGACTGGAATTCTGTTTGGGTCTGCAGCTCCCTCTTGTTCCACCATGGGGAAGTGAACTAAAAATACAAAATGTTATGCATCATCCCACTTATATCTGGATGTTTCTGAAGCTTTGCCTACCACTTGAAGAACACATTTCCTTCTTCTACTCTTTTTTTCCTTATTATGCTTCCCACTCACCACCTGGCATAGTGGAAGATGTGGTGTTTATTTATATATATATAAGAATAGTTACACAACTCAATAAGAACTCAGGTTTCAGAGCTAGACAACCTATAATAGGAATCTGAATCATACACTTGCC
This sequence comes from Castor canadensis, assembly GCF_047511655.1. NCBI lineage: Eukaryota > Metazoa > Chordata > Mammalia > Rodentia > Castoridae > Castor > Castor canadensis. Next base: position 75,119,394 of record NC_133399.1, on the reverse strand, counting down.
AATTGTTCCCCCAATTTTTTTCTATTTTCCAATTTTTAAATGGAGAAATAGTATCAGTGAGTTCAGAGGAAATATATGAACAATAGTTCACGTGTAAAATGCTTAGAAGATCACCTTGAAGTGGGGAACACTCAATAACAATAAACTAATACCAGCATGACCTCAGCTTCTCTAAGCTCTTCCAGTTTTTGGCTTTCTGTTATATCTATAGCAGGCAGATCTTCTTCCTGACTTCAAGGTATTCACTATCCAGTTTTATTGACAGATGGGGTAAGGGTGGGAGAGATGGAGCAGCTAACAATAAAGGAAATGAAATCAGGAGGTTATATAACCACAAATGCTTAATTGTTTTACATAAGATCTGGAGGAAAGCAAGAAAAGAATGCCGAGCCAAGAACAAACCAGAGACACTCAAGTCATATGACAGTCTACATTGGCATATGAAATGGAAATCAATAAAGGGAGAGAGTGGTGGGCTGCTTTAGATTGTTTTTAAAGCTGTTAGAAGATCACATTTTAAAAAAACATTAAAGTAGAAGCTGGGCACCAGTGACTCATGTTGTAATTCTAGCTACTTGGGAGGCTGAGATTGGGAGGATCACAGTTTGAGGCCAGCAGGGGCAAAAGGTTTGCAGGATTCAGTCTCAACCAATAGCTGTGTACAGTGGTGCACACCTGTCATCCCAAGCTATGCAGGAGGCTGAGATCAAGAGGGTCACTGTTCCAGCCTGGACAAAGCAAGTTCGTGAGATCCTATCTTAACATTAAAAAAGCTGGGCAGGTGGTACAGGTCTGTCATTCCAGCTCTGATACGGAGTGTAAAATAGGAGGATTGTGAACTAGGCTGGCCTGGGCAAAAGGCAAGAGCCTATCTCAGAAATAATTGGAGCAAAAATAGCTGAATGTTTGGCTCAAGTGTTAAAGCATCTGCTTAGCAAGTATAAAGTACTGAGTTCAAATTTCAGTACTGCCAAAAAAAACCACACATAGAATGGTTTGCTTGTTGTAGAAGTGGCTATACAAATGAAAGGTTATTATGAATCACGTCTAGTTCCTCTTATGACCCTTTTTATTTAAGATGACTTGTCCTCAAGATCCCTCATTTGGCAACATTTTAGGATTTTCTTATATGAATTCTAAAATCACATGTGTAATTACACATATAGTTAATTGATAAAGTTCTGGGTTTTTATTAATATCAGGACTTCCTCTCAAGAAAGAATTATTTAGAATTACTAAATTAATCATGAGGACTATCTAGTTTCATGAATATATATACTACTTTCTATCCTCATGATTTCATTGAGGGCTCAAACAAAAAGCAATGTTGACATCTTCATTCATATGAAAGGAATGGTAGGCAAGCATTTAAAAAAAAAAAAAAAAGAGAAACCAAGAAGAATGAGTAGTCTCTGCAAATAATTGTGACCTTAATTTTGTGATTTTTCCATACAGAAATTTTCCCTTCATAACTACTTGGCTTCTTGTGCAACTGCTGAACACTTGTCCATAAAGCCTGAAATTTCTTGGTTTAACATTGGAAATCAATCTATAACCTGACCTACATCTCTAACTGGGGAGAGATAGAAACTATCCTAAGATTATTACTGGGAGCTTTGCTTAATAGCTTCAGACAGCAACTAGGTTGGGACATTACCTTTTCCAAAAGAGTAATGTTTATTATCAATATTAACCACAGCAGTTATAGTTTTGAACTCTTCTACTTAATTGGGAAATCTAATCCAGTTGGTTGTTAACTCCTTGTGAAGCTAATATATAGCTTCATCTTGAACTGGAAGAGTCAGTGAAGAATATTTCCAATGTTTAGATTGAAAGGAAATTTGTCTATAATTGTTTCCTTATAAACGTTTGTTGATTAAATGAATGTTAAAATAATATATAAATGCAAATTAAAGAGGTGAATAGAAACAATTAAAGAGATATCTCAATAAATCCTCCCTTGTATGCCTCAATTATGAGGCAGAAATTTTTCAGTTCTCCACTAAATTAACTATCTTGCTTCTTTATTTGATTATTCTATGTGAAGACATACGAAGACTGATTTTTCTAATTCAAGCTCAAAGTGCAAATCTTTTGTTTATAATGTGCCCTATCTTACAGCCACGTGCTATTTATTCTGCTTATTAAATTCTTGTGAGCTGCTTTGTGACTCTTAAATTAAGTGGAATATAGCATGAAACCTCTGGTATCTTTCTCATTTCTATGACTAACAGCTTCCTACTCTTCATGCTTTTCTCTCAGAAGATATTCATAGTATTCATATTTAACTATTTAAAAAAGAATAGCACAGCCTCTCTTGAGATTTTTCAATCAATGTTTTTTAGTTATAAATTTCCAAGAATGAAATTCTTCATTTAATAGAAAATGTTTTCAGGATATTGTACCTAGTGACAAGAACATAAATTTCACGGTTGAATCCTAGTGGTCCTAGGGACCTCAGACAGGATCTAACTCAACTCCCGCATGCTTTGGAGAAAAAAACTAAACTACAGTAATATAAAGTGTATTTCCTTAGGTCAAACTTCTAGCTAGAAAGCTAATGCATTTAAAATGAAAATCTAGAATAATACTTTTTTTGAGGCTTATTTATTATTATTTTAAAGAATTTCCTGCTTCATTGTTACTTTTTGTCTTCACAAGCATTTTATAATAAGAACACATACAATAAAATATTAGCTTAAAAATGAGCAAAAACAAAAGTAAACTTAAATAACAATAAATAGTTAAAAATCTAGGAAAAAAGTACAAAATGCAGGCTATGGAGGCTTAAATATTAGCTATCACTTGGATCTAATATTTAATTTTACTATAATCCTCAAAGTCTCAGACCTCACCAGCTTGTGACAAAAAAAGGGCACACTTATTTTTAATATTCAATTTATGATAGCATGAGACCCCAGTGGTTTAATTTTTAGGAATTACCTCCTTTCAGAGTGACCCTCAGCTATTTCCAAGAGGTCACCAGAGTTCTGCTTCATGTGTGCCCGAGAACAGTTTTTCCAAGTTCTCCATTCTTCTCTCCAGGCTCCAGGATTGCTGGCTTGAGTGTCTGTGACATGTGGTGTGGCTGCTCCAGTGGACATGGATGACCTGTGCAGGACATCACCCCTGTCTGCTCTTCTGCACAGAGGCTGTGGGCACAATGCTCCTTGCTACTCCATCTGGAGAAGATACATGATTTTTCCTAATTGTTCATGGTATGATGAGGACTAGATTAAAACTTCAAATACAATTTTCTCATGTTTGACTAGTGAGAGTCACACAGAGAATGATGCACATCTGTTAAAAAGGCTCAGAACAGTCACAGCGCCCTTTCCTAAGCCTGCTCTTGGCCTGAATCCTGTCCTGCCTCATTTCCTCTGGTGAAAACAGCACCCATGCAATATTTGAATTATTTCAAGAGTTTCCATGATTCAAGAATTCAGGTCAAGAGAAGCACGGACCCTGAGAGAAACAGAGACTGCTCTCATCCTAAATGACTGTTTTCCATCTTCTCAGTTCATCTTCTCACTACTGACGCTTGGTATGAGGACAAGTTGATTTACTACTTTCCGAGTGGCAACAATATGGTCACTGTACAACAGTCTCACTTACTATGTTTCCCAAGTATGACTGACTAGGCTTTTTGCTATGCATAGGATGGTAAATGCTTGTACTGGACGGGATACCAAGCTCAGCATAATTTTGTTTTAGCTTCTCTATATTAAGGATTCAAAAAATGCAACAATTCAGTTGTTCCCAGGGTCCCTTTCTAAGATTCACTGTAGCTAAAGCAAAATTATGGTTACATAATTTATGTTATCACAAGAAAAGGAATATATTAGTTCTTTTACAGAAATGAATATAGCTATCTCATTAGGTATATAAGTTTAAGAGGACGAGAAAAAAATCTCTTCCCAAAACCAACTACAAAGAAAAATGAAGACAGCAATAGGTATGAGGAGAAGCCTTATTGAATGAAATCTGCAGACAAGGAAGGGAAAATAATTTTGGGCTTGAAGTATCAGAATATTTCCTTGCTTTTCTAGATTACTATTGCCAGGACAAACCCATGTACTGTCAACTGATACACAGGAGGCTTCAGTAAGAATTTCTTGCATTGTAAGAACTTTTGTAAATGCTACAATGTATCCCAACCCAGAAAAACAATTAAAAAAAATTAAATAAAAAATAATTTCTTGATCATGCTGATGCTGGTGGTTCATGCCTGTAATCTTAGCTACTCATAGCTACTTTGGGTTCAAAATCAGCCTGGGGAAATAGTTTGTGATAGCTCATCTCCAAAATAACCTGAGCAAAATGTACTGGAGGTGTGGCTCAAGCCATAGAGTGCCTGCTTGGCAAGCACAAAGCCCTGAGTTCAAACCCCAGTCCCACCAAAAAAAAAAAAAGAAAAATTCCTGATCATACTTTGACTGCTAAGGAAGGCTTTGAGTTAGAGGACACCTATTAAGGATTCTTGTACTCGGTTAGAAGCACTCTGTGTTCTGATGCAAACAATGTGTAATTTGGGGATCTCATGAGTCAATTCAACAACAATAACAAATTAGTGATTTCTACCTTAGAACGACGGACCTAAAGTCTAAAATCATCTAAGAATGCAACATTATGTTCAACTGGTACTATACTTCCATTTTTATGTTAATTTCCCTGCATGACAAAGGAACTAATGCAGAAACTTTAAAGCAACAGAGGTCAGTAGGAGAAGAGGAACAGAAACTAGAGAAAAGGTTAGTTCCAGAAGAATCAATTTAGAATTTAACACATATGTACAGAAAAGCAATGTGAGGAATCTTCCTGTATAGCTATCCTTATCTCAACTAGCAAAAACCCTTGGTCCTCCTTATTAATGTTTATACTCTCTCTTCAACAAAATTAGAGATAAGGGCAAAACAGTTTCTGCTCGGAAGCGAGGGGGTGGGGGGAGAGAGAGGAAGTGGAGGAAAGGGAGGGGGTGGGGGGAAGGAGGGAGAAATGACCCAAACGTATGCACATATGAATAAAAGAAAAAAAAATTTCCCTGCATGAAAGTTTCTCCACAGGGCCACTGTCTTCCCAACTACCAGTTTACAAAACTTCAGTTTACTATCAGTACTCAGTACTTGAAATCAAGCACTATGTGTTTGGTGTGATTTATTTTGTTGTTGCTTATTTGTTTAGTTTTGTTTTCTTAATGATGCTTGTAGCAGAATAAGAATGTAGGCTGATTGGCTTTGCTGTGTTGAAGGTCAGACACAAAACTGAAATGACAAGTGAGAACACACAGGTATTTTCAATGACAAGGTCAAGTTCTTCTGATGCTTTTTCATTTCTCAGAGTTAGAAAATGTGGGGATAATTTTCTATTTTTAAATAAATGTACATTCTTGTCAAACATTTGTTTTATACTCCATCAATCCCATATGTTTAGTCATGTAGAATAACAGCATTTCCTTTTTAAATTATGCATTTAATTTAGGATTTATTGCACATTGACATTTGTGGATTTTCCCCCTGTAGACAAAGACTGTTTATATGGGGAAAGTTCTACTGAGTTTCTAGGTTATTTGAATTGAAGTTAAGCTCCTGAGGAAATTTTGAACGTGAAGTTTCATTTATATCTGTTTTTCTTATTGTTGTGTTGGGTGCAGGTATATTATGTCATTTACAAAAGTTTTTACAATATACCAAATATAGCATACTTGAATTCATCCCCTCCATCATTCTCCTTTATCCCCTCTCTCAACATTCCTGGAACAATCTCAACAGGTCATTTATATTCTGAGCTTTACTTGAACATTTAATCCACTTTCTTTTTGTTTGTGTGTACCCCGGCCATTATTTTCTGTTTTACTGTGGTGAATTTAATGTAATCATTGAACATATTTTTAAGGAATCCTACTGAAGTATAAAATACATTACACAAAAGGGGGCAAATCATAAGATCTGCAGCTCTCTGAATGACCAAAAGTGACCACACAGGTAATCAACAACCCGATCAAGAAATAGAATACCAACAGGGTCCCCCTTGTACCTCTCACCTTCACCACACCTCACTCCTTCCAGAGACAACTACTATTCTGGTTTCTGACACCAGAGAAGATTTAGCTGTTTCACAACTTCAGGTTGATAGAATATGACAATATATTTGCTTTCTAGTCTGGATGCTTTTCTTAATATTTTGTGCTCAAGGTTCATCCAGTTGTTCCTTTTTACTGCTGAATTATTTTCTGTTGTATAAATGTACAAAAATTTATTGATTTATATCATTGTTGATAAATGTAAGGCTGTGTGGGGATACCCAGTTCTTCTTATTATGGATAATGGTATTATTAACAAATTTTTGTATCTCTTTTGCCTCACATTACTTAGAATATAGCTCAGTTGATCATATTTTAGGACTAAAAGTGGTGATTTACTAGAAATACATGTTTTATTTTTGTAAATAATGCCATTTTTTCTAACATTATGAACAATTACTTCTCCTCTAACATTGTATGAGATGTAGTTCTATCATATCCTGAATAATAAGTAGGATTTTCAAAAAAAATTAGGAATAATCAAAATCTTTTCCTAAGTTTTTTGGCAGTTGGCCCAAGACCTCACTTTTTACCATTCATCTTGGTAAAATAATCGATAGCTACCCTTTTACTTCTGAGTATTCCTGATTGGATATTCTCTTTTGTGTCTAGCTAGTGCACACCTTTGGTTCAAGTGTAAAAAATTTTATGTTATTCTTCTTATTTTCCCGTCTTTCTTGAATCCAGGGCCTTGGCCTTGCTAGTCAGCGCTCTACCACTTGAGCTATGTCTCTAGCCCTATGTTTTTACTTTTTTTGGTTTCGAGGTAGGGTCTCTGTAACCTTGCCTGAGCTAGCCTCAAACTCGTATCCTGTTACTTCCACCTCCCAAGTGGCTGGGATTATGGGCATTTGGTACCATGACTGGCTGTTTTTCTTGTTAATTTGTGAAAAATATTTATATATTCTGAAAATGAACCTTTTGTTAGCTTCATTCAATATATATAGTATCATTCTATCTACCTATTTATCTATCTGTCTACCTATCATCTATCTATCTAATCTATCTATCTTCTACCTTGTAGCTTTCCCTTTTACTGTCTCATTGGCATCTTTTGATAAACAGAAATTCTTATTCTAATGTAATTAGGATTTTCATGAATTGTGATTTTTGTGTACTTTTTTTGTCTACCATACAGACACAAAGATATTCTCCTGTTTTCTTCTTTCCTGTCAAGGTCTTTCGGTTATGGTTGAGGAACTCAACATTAATGTTTATTTTCACATAGATTTCCAATTTATGTTTACTTGTTAAAACACTGTTTTTTCCATTAGTGGATAATAACAACTTTGATATATATCGGATATCTGCGGCTATGCATTTTATTTTCTATTCGCTGTCTATAATATATTTGTTATTCTTTCAGCCATAATTTACCTACTTAAATACTTCAACTTTAAAGTAAGTCTGATAGTTGTATAAGTCACTAAGTTGGTCATTCAAGATTTTCTTAGCTATTTTTGGCCTATCACACTCCCATTTGTATTTTAGAGTCAGCTTGTCAGAATCCACTAAAAAAGGTCATTTTTTTTGAGGTTGCCATGAAATTTGCAAATTAACTTGGGAGCATTGACATAGTGCAATTTTGAATCTTACTGTCTAGGAACAATGGGTATCATTACATTTATTAAAGTCTTCATTAATATCCCTCAGTGATGTTTTGCAGTTTTCAGATTAAAGGTCCTTCATACCTTTCTTTAGATTTATTTCATGATTAATCAATTGTTAATAAGATTATAAAAATCACTTTTTAATTGTTTATTTCTGACATATAGGAATCACTTGTTTCCGGTATTGACATATTCAGTAACCTTTTTTAGCTCACTTATTAATTTTTTTGTGTTTGCTTGTAGATTCTGTTGAATATATATATTCAGACTGAGTTACAAGTGAGAAAATTGGGATCTTTAGGGACAGGTATGAAGATGGAAGGGCTGAAAGCCTAAATGCTTGTAGAAGCATTTTGCAGGTTTTGGGAAGTTTATCTTCTCTCATTTACTTAGGAAATCCAGTCCCTGGTGCATAGGGCAGAACAGAGTGCAGTGCAACTATTAGAATGACAGAATTAATGACCATGAGGGGACAAGCAAATACTGAAGACCAAATTATCTTATGATACACAATTTAATGTTCCTTGGGTTTGAATCATAACAGAAAAATATTTCAGTGGAAGATTTGAAATTAAACAGCTTCTTCTATTGTTTATATTTATTTTAAGCAAATGAAATTTGAAAGAATGCTTTATTACTGAAGCTGAATAATGGCCAGACTAGTTAATAAGTTTACTGATCTTCACTCTAATGAATCTATAGACCATGGATGAAAAATTGTCATTTTCACAATGAGACTAAGAATTTTGAAACATTAAATTATAGTTTTCCAGGCTATAATCATTAATCAATTAATTAATAAATAATCTTTTAAGTGGTTTGGTCTTCACTGGTTAGAAACATTTATGCAAATGGCAAATATTAATGTCAAATTAGAGTTGGTGAATTGTGAATGATTTGGTAGTTTATATAGCTCTTGTAACATTTTTAATCACTCTCATGGCCGTGAGAAGACTATAATTGTCAGTATTTTTGACAACACATGAGCTGTTTTAAAATTGAGTATTTTTTCTCTCTTGTCCTTCATTGGGATTAATGGATGATGTCTGATGCATTTGCCTGACTTCCTATCATTCCATTGATTTTTATTACGTGGTCCTATATAGCATAAAGGAAATCGTAGTTTTAAACAATTTGGTATAAGAGAAGAAAATGTACTTAATGATGTCTGCCCACTTGGAACTTGCTTTTAGGAAGCAGCAAGTAAGATTGATACAAGCTGTTGACTAAATCTTATATTCTTAGCTAGTATTAAAGGCAGTAAATGTCAAGGTACTGCTGAAAGCAGTGAACTTAATCACCACACACTAGGGATGACATTAACTGTGATAATATTACAGATGAATGCAGGCTGTTATGAAACTTTGTTTTTTTGCTTTTTTAGAGTTATAAATGGAAGACCTACTAAAATTCTGAGGGGGGGGATATGAGTCATTGATCCTAGAATTAGCAAACCCTGTATTAACTCCATTAAGTTATTAACCCCATTAAGTTCTGATGGCATTTATGACTGCGTGATGGAATTAAGTTGATCCATTACATTTTCAGTAAAGGACAGACTGCAATGCAGATTCAGTGTCAGGTCTCAGTATTTATCTCAACAGTGAAAAATGCCTCCATACAACTATTTCAGCTCTCAGAAAAAAAAATGTTACACCAACGCTTTATTTACTTTCTAAACTGCTCTTTGAGACAAATATAATTTAAGCTTGCCTAAGAATGACAGGTGTTAAAGGGGCATTTGATTCTTCCCACTTAAAATTTTTGTATCTTCTTTGTGTCTAATTATTTATAATCACTTTAAAATGACTGTAATTTTTGTCCTCAAGATTGGACATTAGAGCTATTTTTAGCATCATTCAATCTTTATTGTTAGATAATTTCCTTAAAATTAGGTAATATACAAAATATGGGCTCAAGATACTGCTTAGAAAAATAAAATTATTGTAATTATGGCTGCTGAATAAATAATGAGATGTTACCTTGTTCCTTAGGTATTTATTGAGACTGGAATTTTTTTATTTATTGCATACATATATTACTTTATATATTCATTTATTTTCAATTTAGTGAAGAAAATGATAGGTTTCATTATGAGGTTTCCATACATTTATAAAATGTATAGCACCCTTCCTTGTCTTCCTCTTCTTCCTCCCAAAATAGTTCTCTCTTTAAGTTCATGTCTTTTTGTTTATTTATTTGTTTGCTTAAATTAATGGATCTAAATTGACATAATTGAGGAAACACGTAGTATTTGTCTTTCTGAGTCTGGTTTATTTCACTTAATATGTTGATCGTATGGATGCAGCCCCATCCATTTGCCTGCAAACAACTTAACTTTGTTCTCTCTTATGTGGAGTAATACTTCTCCACATACATATATATTGCCTTTCCTTTTTCAGTTCATCTGCTGATGGACACCTAGGCTGATGCGATCCCTTGGCTGTTATGAATCGTGCCACAATAAACACGGATGTGCAGTTATCTCTATTGTATGTTGGCTTACATTCCATTGGGTATGTGCCCAGGAGTGCTATAGAAGGATCATAAGGAGGTTCTGGTTTTAGTTTTTTGAGGAACTCCATATTTATTTCCACTGTGGCTGCACTAGTTTACATCCCCACTAGCAGTGTATAGGGTCTGTGCTCCTCACCACAATCCTTGTCCACACTTGTTCTTGTTTGTTTTCTTAATGGTTGCCATTCTGACTGGGGTAAGATAGAATTTCAATATCATTTTGATTTGCATTTCCTTTGTTGAACTTTTCGTGTGTTTATTGGCCATTTGTACTTTCTTGAGTACTGTTCCAGCCCTCATCAAAAGCTTTTTTTGCATCTATTAAAATGATCATGTTATGTTTGTTCCTGATTTTGTTTATGTACTGTGTTACATTTATTAATTTGTGTGTTTTTAGATAGCATGTATATTACATATATAGCATATATATTTTTGATTAACATGTATTAATTGTACATGTTATACTAACAGTGTGATAATTTCACACATGTATACGCATGCACTGATCAAATCCAGCTTCTCTTTAATCTTCTGTCTCCCATTACCCCCCATCCCTAATCTCTGGAAATCACTATTCCACATTTAGATTGATTTTTTTCTAACTTTCATACATGAGAAAGAATATGTGATACTTGTTTTTCTGTGTTTCACTTAATATAATGTCCTCCAATTCTATCCATTTGGCTGCAAATGACAGAATTTCATTCTTTATGGTTCAATAATAGTCCATTGTGAGTGTGTATATATATATATATATATATATGCATATATGTATATATATATGCATATATGTATTTATATATTATGTAGCTCAACTCTCAGTTATAGTGATAGGTTTCAGTACCTCTATTTCTCTTTTTGCCTGCTTCATAAATCATTTTCCAAGAGTATGTGTTATAATTCAACTTCATGATTTCTCCCTATCATTTGATCAGTTGTTGCTTGATAAACCTCAAGGCTACTTGGTTGGGTACAAATGGGATTATGATTATGGTAGGCAAGGTAGGAAGCCTGATCTATTGTTCCCTTTATCATTACATATATAACTAACACCCTTTTTTCCCCCAACATGATAATTTTGCTTTAAAATGTTTTTTTGTCAGATACTAAGATTCTACCCCTGCTTTCTTTGGTTTATATTAATGTACTGCATCCTTTTCCATCTCTTGATTCTCAACTTTTCTGCTAATAATATCTATCTCTTCCTTTTCCTTAATAAGAAAACACATTAGCAAACCATGTTTCACTGCCCCCACAGCCCTACCTCATCATGTCATATTCATGCTGTTCTAATTTTAGTCTTGTCCTCTTCTGCTGGACATAGCACACAGGACAATCCTATTAAAATGCCAGCCGGATCATGTCAGTATTCTGCTCAAAGCCTTGTCATAGCCTTACTAAGAGTAGCTGCTAAAACTTAGCTGACCTGTTAGTTTCTGCTGGCTGCCCATTCCCTGGCATTCCCAATTCAGCTCTCTGATTTCATCTTCTGTTTTACTTACTCAATTCTACCCACACATAACTTCTTGCTTTTCCTTAAATATGCTGGACTTCTTTGGGGGACTTTCCTTAAAAATTATCTTTGCAGTAAGATCTTCTCTTTCCTCTCCTGCCCCATAAAAGCTCCATGAACATTGTTGGCCATTTTATATCTTTTTGGGTTTTTTGTTGTTGTTATTAGAGTTTGAACTCAGGGTGTGCTAGGCAGTGCCCTATCACTCATTTTTCTTTCTTAGAAGCCATTACTACCTAACATTGTATATACTTATATGTCTCACCTTCCAATTAAAATCATTTATAATATAGTAAAATTTTCTTTTTTCTGTGTGTTGTGGATAAAACACAGAGCCCCACACATGCCAGACAAGGACATCCCAAGTCCAGAATCTCCTTTTCAAATATATGGTTTTGCAAGGTTTGACATCTGTAGTGGAACCACCACCAAATCAAGATATAAAACCATTTCATTGACCAAAAATTTTTTGATGCCCCTTCACACTCCATCATTCCTATTCCAGGTTCTGACAACCACTTGTCTGCTCTTCCCTGTAATTTTGCCTTTTCCTAAATGGCATATAAATGTGATCATATTGAAGTCCATCTTTTGATTTTGGCTTCTTCCACTTAGCATAACTGCACTTAGAGTCTATCTATGCTTTGTTTACTTTCTATTGCTGTGTAGTGTTCCATTGCATGAGTTTCCCACACTTTGTTTTTCTATTCTACCCAAGTTGAGGGACATTTGTATTGCTTCTAGTGGTTGTGCACAAAAGCTACTATAAACATGTATGTACAGGTTTCTATATGAGTGTAAGTTTTACTTACTCTAGTGTAAATACATAGGTATAGGATCACCTGATTGTATTGTAAGTTTGTGGTTAACAATAAGAAGCTACTAGACTCTCAAAGGTGTTTTATTGTTTTGCATTTCCACCAACAATGAGTAAGAGTTCTAGTTTTTTCTGTATTCTCAACAGTAATTGGTATTGTGATGGTTTTTTAGCCATTGAAATTGGTATTTAGTGTATTATGTGTTATAATTGGCATTTCTTAATTCACTGATGAAACTATTAATGTCTTTGCCATTAATGTCTTTGCCATTAATGTCTTTCTTAATAAAATGTCTGTTCAAATAGTTTTTGCATGTTTAAAAATCAGGGTTTTTCTTTTGTTAAGTTTTGAGAATTTTTCATATATTCAGGATACAAATTGTTCACCAGAGAAATGATTTGCAAATATTATTTCCAAATTTAGAGATTGTTTCTTTATTCTCTGATAAAGGACTTTTCAAAAGACATAAATTCTTAATTTTGATAAAGTATATTTAGTAATTTTTCTATTATGAATTTAGCCAGAGCCACATGGCCAGAAGTAAACATGGTAATGGTAACATATTTATATCTGTCTATTTATCTATCTATATCTATCTATATCTACACTCTAGAGTGTAGATATAGATAGATATAGATAGATATAGATATAGATAGATAGATAGAGATGCATAGATATACTGACATGTCTATATCTGTTATGTATTTATCTATCTGTCTAGCTATCTACCTATCTTCTACAGCAAGACAGAAAGAGAGATTTATTACAAGCTATTGGCTTACTGAACAGTGAAAACTGTTATACTAGTTCAAAATATGTAGTAGGGTAGACTGCCATAAGATGAAGTTTACGAACAGGCTTGAGCCCATGGCCACAGGTGGCAGAAGTTTTAAAGAATCTTTCCCTTTAATTGGCTATTTCTAGTATACAGAAATCTGATTGATGTTTGAATATTGACCTTGCATTCTGCAACTCTACTAAATCCACTTATTTGTTCTGCTAGCTTTTTTGTAGTTTCTTTTGGGAGTTTATATAAACAAAATCAAGTCCTCTGCAGAAAACAACAGTTTTATTTCTTCCTTTCCAACTTGTTGGTCTTCTGTTTCTTCTTTTCACTTATGGCACTAGTGCTTTTGAAGTGATTGCACTGGACATACTTGCTTTATTTGTTGACTCTTCCATTCCCTGATAATGTCAGCATCAAAATGCAGGCAGTGAAGATAAGGGAACACTGTATGATTCTCTGCCATACCAAAGCAAATAACCGTGCCTTCATAAACACTTAATAAGTTTTTTGATAAATTATTATGTAATTTATTTTCTTTCCTTAAAGATATTTTGGTCTGCGAGCTTATATTTTCATGGTAGTATCAAGCAGTAAAGAAGACCCCTCCAACATATAGCCTTAATTAAGTTTCTAGTCCTGTTTAAAAATAAAGCACATTATTAGTAATAATTTCAAATAATTCTATTTTGGGGTCAAACTGATTATGTGTAATAATTTTTTCTAGATTTATATTGGGAAATTAGGATCATCACCACTATTTAAAAGATAATAAAGTCCATTGATTCTTCCTGTTTACCTAAACACTACCAGGCACATATTCTTTTAAAAATTTATTTTTAAATTAGCATACATTAATAATATGAAGAGATTTCACTATAATTCCATGCATATGTAAGGTGTACCTCGAACGTGCTCGTTCCTCCATTATAGTCCCATTTTCCCTTTATCTTCCCACTTTTTTAAACAGCATTTGGTGTTCAATCCTCTTTACCCCTCAGTATCCTTTCCTTCCCCTTCCCTCCTATTTAAGAATATAGTTTTAAAGATGAAAATATTCAATTTTTTTCTATAGTTTTTCTCAAATTTAATTGTTTTGTTTCTGTATTATAAAAGAATTTTGAACAACTTAGGGCTTAGCTAAATCCAGCAGTATATTCTATTATTGTGTAAACAAATAGGAGGATATATTAAAGAAGATGGTGTTTCAGTATCATTGAAACAGCAAATACTGTTTAATAAATGAATGGATGGACATACTATGATTTTTAAAGATCTGGTATTTATTTAACTTGTAAGTTAACTGTTACATGAAAGCACTACTTAAAGTGTCATAATGTCAATGTGAAATTTCAAATCCATTTAATTATTAAATTCTTCCAGGATGATTTTAATTATATTGATTCATAACGTCTGGCAGCTTTTAAAATTTGTATTAGTTCATCAGTCTCAAAACTTCCAAAAATTATGTATGAATATCAATAATGCTTATGCAGTAAGAATTATCAATAAAGTAAAAAAGGTTTTGTGTGACCTCTATGGAGAAATAAAACACATATAGAATTGGGGCAGACTTAATATTAGCGGTACAGGTGAATAAACATGAAAGAGTTGTAGTTCTTTTATGTTTTTCTTCCTCACTCCAGCCTAGGGGAATCGCAACCATTTGATTGAGATTTATTTGCAACACTCTATTACAAGGGAAATAAAAAGTTTATTTGCAATGGCCTTTTAGTTTCACAGTTTAATCTATTGTTGTTCACAATAGGAGGCCTTTAGCTCATGACCTGTCCTTCCAGGTCCGAAAGTAGGATTCTCCTGAGAAAAGCAAAGTCAAAGAAGACAGATATCAATGTTCATATTTGCAAATGGATTAAATTACCCTTGGAAGAAAGGGAGATATACCAATATTCAAAAGTCCAGAGCAGTGTGCAAACACGATAGGACAGCAGTTTGAAAGCTAATGGCCATTGTATAATTCTAGTCACATGAGGGTAAACTTTCCCCTATAACATGATATGTAACATAACATTTAATAACATATAAATCTATGATCTAAATAATAGCCAATGAAACTATGAGTTAACAATCCCTCAAATAATGTAGGATGTAGTTATGCATGCACATGTATGTACGCATGCACAATGTATATGCTTTCCCTACACATGTAAAGTAATTCTGTATCACTAAAAGTTTCAAATAGCCCCTTCTAGTTTACCATAGCTATTTTATTTTACTTAATTAATTTTTAAGAATGTGCATTGTTTTTGTTTTTAGAACTTTTTATTAGCCTAAGTTAATCATACAAATGTGTTTCATTGTGATATTTACAACTTACATATAATGCACTTTGACCAAATTCATCCCATGTATGTTACTCTTTCTTAACCTCCCTCTCTTCTCCTCCCTCTTTTTTAACAGTTTACCAAAGGTATTTTAAATATTATACTTAAGTCTTATGGAAAGATATAATTTTACCTAATATTGTCATATATGAAAACATTTAACTAAGCCTGTGAAGTGATTAAAAATGCAAATCTTGTGTTTCCATTATGCAATGTGGGACCTTAAAAGTCAACATACATAAATGGTGATAAAATCTAATGTGAGAGTTTGTTGAATTTTTGATCAACTTTTCTTGGAAATTTAGATATAGCCTATTTCTTCATTATCAAATTCATTTAAAATAAAAATAAAGGAATTATATAGTTACTCATTCATCTAGTATATGTTCATGCCTATAATTGCCAGTCTATTAGGTGGTGACAGTCCCTTTTATTCCCTCCCAAACTGGAGTCTTTTGAGGAAGTTTAGAGTCTAATGTAGTGAATCTATCTATCATAACTAATTAGGACTGCCTGTGTATCTTCTCTCTTCTTTTTTATAGAAAAAAAGAAAAACACATTACCATGATGAAGAAGAGATCTCATCCCCCTCTTTTTCTCCATCTCTGGAGGATTTCAGAAAAAGAATGAGAGCAACATAGGGTTTCGATGCAGGAGATGAGCAGGCACATGGCCCTATCCTAGGACAAGAGGAATCACCAAAGCTATTGCATGGTGGAAACTACAAGGGCTGTTTCTTCGTTGACTTATTTACTATAATGTAGAATCCAAAATGTTGGTTAGAAATTTGATTAAGCATTAATGACTCAGAACCATTCATTTTTGTCTACAGAAATAAAGCCAGACATTGTTATCACCAACTATTCCCATAGGAAATTTTAAAATGAAAATAATATTAGAATAACCTCTTACTCAACCCCCAATTGCCCGATATGCTATATAAAACAAAGTTTTCATTTTCCTTTAGATGTAAAGCACACTGATCTTGACAAACTGACTGACTGTAGTTGCTCCTAGAACACCTTTGTCTATGGCACCTCTACACTTACATTCTTCTGTTCCTACCTGGTGACTAGTGTGCTTAGTAAGAATCAGTTTGTTCCCAAAGTGGTTTAGGTTGGTTACATTTTATAATTATAAAGGTCATTAAGTATTATGTAAGTAGCGAAATGTGCATGGATAAAGTTATTTCTATAAAAATTAAGTAAAATGCATTGAAAAGAGTTGATAAACCCAATAGATGAGAAAACCTTTAGGAGAATACAGATATATGTAAATGATCAGGAAAGAAAGTGAAACTCCAGATGGATTCTGCAATCAGATTGCTTTGCAAGTAGCTCCTCTTTAAAGGTAGCTAAACCTACAATCAGCATTACAGAATTGCAATTTTAGTTTATGACAGAAAGGCAATACCAGTCAGAAATCACATATACTAAGGGCCTAAGCCATGAGTCAGATGTTTAGCAAATGAATGTAAGTTTGTTTAAAGTTAAAATGACATAATTAGGAAGTAAAAGTGAATTTTTAAAAATTTATAAACAACAGAAGTTTATTGCTCTTAGTTATGGAAGTTAAGCAAGATCAAGGTACAGGCAGATTTAATGTCTGTTGAGAGCCTGCTTTCCCATAGATGATGCCCTCTGTGTGCTCTTTCATGACTAAAGGGGCTAACAAGCTGCCTTTGTAATGTTCCTAATACTACTTATAAGGACTTCATCATCTCTTAAAGATCCTTTTTTAAAAAGTTTTTATTAGGAGATATTCATTATAGGGAGGGATTCATAGTGACAATAAGGATTAGACTTACATTGTACATTAACAATGTACAATTGTCTCTCCCCCTCAACCCCCTCCCCACCACACCCAAAGCAATTGCAAGAAGTTTCGTAGTTCTGTTTCATATAGGTATATGAAGTCCATCTACCATATACCATTACCATAATCTCCTGCCTTCACAGTCCCCCGTCCCTCAAATACCACCCCCACACTGTAAAAGGTGCATTTTTTTTTTGAAAAAAACCTATTCCTTTAACCAAAGAATTTGGTAGTCTCAAATAAAACTATTTCATATATACCTATATTATGTTTGAGGTGGTCAGATTAATTTGAATGGCAAATGTTTCTAATTTGGGGCTCAAATTTTATTACTTTTAGTTCCATATTCAAAGAAAAACTCAAAAGCAAACAAATGAAGAAATACATCTTTAAGAAAATAAAATTTCATCAGCACCTATATATGAAGAAAGCAAGTCTTGCAGGACATTTTAAAAATTGTTCTAGAAACTGGATGGGGTGGTGCAGGTCTGCAGTCTTAGTAGTGAGGAGGCAGAGGCAGGTGAATTTCAAGTTCAAGGCCAGCTTGAGCTACACAGTGAGACTCCATCTCAAAATTCAAAAACAAGCCAGACATGGTAGTTCAAGCCTGTAATCACAGTTACTCAGAGGCACAGATAGGGAGGATTGAGGCTTGAGGTCGCCCAGGTGAAAAGTTAGCAGACTCCATCTCAACCAATAAAAGTTGGGAGTGATGACATGTGTCATCTCAGCTATTTGGGGAGGATAAATAGGAGGATTGGGTTCAGGCAGGCCCTAGCATAAAGTGAGAACCTATCTCAAAAATAACCAAAAGCAAAAAGGTCAGGGAGCAAGGCTCAAGTGGTAGAGTACTTGCCTAGCAAGTGCAAGGCCCTGAGTTTAATCTCCAGTACCACCAAACAAAACAAAACCAAAACCAAACAAAGCAAAAACCCTTCCAGAAAAAGGAAAGTACAAAACAAAGTTCCTAATTTGACTTTGGAAAATAATTAACAAGGGTTAGAACGGATTTTTGTGGTATCTTAATTTTGGATGCTCCCTTCAAAAAATTGTAGAATCTAAATTATATATGAAAATGTGAATTTATTTCAAATAAGAAAAGATATCACAGCAAATGTGCGCTCTAAACAATTGCCAGATGCCTCACATGTCGCATTTTGCAGAAAGATAACATTTAGGAACAACACCACTGGATTGCCCGTTGCCCCTGCATTTGACTGCATGCATGCTGTTCACGTTTTTTTCTGTAAGGAGGATAGAAAAAAAAATCTGGCGTCTTGCATTGTTGATCAACATTTGAGTTTTAGAAAGATTTCTTTGAGCTTTGTAGCTTGTTGTTAGTCATATCATGTTAAATTTTTATTCAGTTGCTTTCATGAAAACAGAAAAAGTTTCTGAACCTTTTTCTGTGTCCATGACAATTTTGTGTGTCTCTCAGCATTAAACAGGCTAAGATTTATGAACTAAAATGTTGGGATCTGCAATACATGTGCTTGCTCACACAATCGCAGAGATGTCCTTCTGCTTATATTACTACTATAGACATGGTCTTCACAGGTAGGAATTCAGAAAAGTTCTGTTTTGTGTGATTCTTGTCCATTCACAACAAAAAATCCTGATGTGTTTGCATTGTCTGTAATTAGATTGTCCTGAGGCTTAAGTTTGATTAGGTTTACAGTTAACCTAGCTCTAAGAGTCAAGCATTCACAGGCAGGTGAGTGGAAGGAAGAACTAGGTTCAGAGGAATAGCATCTGTAGAAACTTCATGCTTTCACAATGAAGTGTTCCTTCACGCCGTTTGCAAGAGTGTCCATAATTCTGCATTACTGCAATGCAACTTCTGCAGCTCACATTTACTCTGCAGACTTGGGGGCATCACTTGTTTCTTTTTGTAATGCCTGCAAGATTTCTTAAACTCACATGGCATCTTTGGAGTTTTGGGGAAGTTACAGGCATGTTATCTTGTTAGCGCTTGCTTTTCTGTTATATCTTCATTGCAGAAGTAGAATAAGTGGCATCAAGTTACTCACCCAAGGTCACTCATCGTGACATCGTTCTTGTTTTGTTTTGAGACAGGGTCCCTTTATGTAGCTCTGGCTGGCCTGAAACTTGAGCTCCTCTTGCCTGGGCCTCCCAAGTGCTGGGATTGCAGTTGTGTCCCACCACTCCTGGTATCAAGGTCACTCATTTTTTTTTTTTTTTATCATTTTTACATTTACTTGCATGTGTATAAAGGTCACTCATTCTTAAAGCATAGTTTTCCTGGGTAGGGAAGATTTAAAGCCACCCTTTATGCCTCCTTGACATAGGTGAAATTTTCATTACTGAGCCAAAAACAGAAACTCTTTGGATAGTACCTAACACAATAATAAATGAGAATTTATTCTGTGTTTACTAAGATCCAGTCTGTTTGCTAAGATGTTTGTCATTCCATTTTGCAGATGGGAAGAGTGAGTTTCTGCTGGAAGATGGAATATCTCTCTTGTTCATGGGTTGGGAGAATTAATATTGTTAAAATGGTCATATTACTGAAAATGGTTTACAGACTAAATACTATCTCCATAAAAGTATCAGTGACATTCTTCACAGAACTAGAAGAAACAACTCGCACAGCGGACCCTGAATAGCCAAAACAATTCTGAGCAAAAAGAGCAATGGTGGAGGCATTACAAGATCAGCTTTCAAACTACACTACAATCCATAGTAACAAAAAACACGGTATTGGCATAAAAATAGACACATAGACTGAAAGAATAGATAAAAGGCCCAGAAATACTCCCACGCAGCTAGAGCCATCTGATTCTTGACAAAGGTTCCAAAAGCCTGTGTTGGAGAATAGACAGCCTCTTTAACAGTGGTGCTGAGAAAACTGAATATCCCATATATAGAAGAATGAAACTAAATCTCTATCTCCTATCCTGTACAAAAAAAAAATTCAAATGAGTCAAAGACCTTAATTTAAGACTGAAACTCTGAAAGTACTGCAGAAAAACATGAAAAACACTTGAAAATATTGGTATAGTCAATGATTTCCTCAACAGGACTCCAATAACTCAGGAAATAATAATAAGAATAAACAAATGGAATTGCATCAAATTAAAGATCTCTTTACAGTAAATGAAATGATCAATAAAGGGAAAAGAAAACTTACAGAGTTGGGGAAAATCTGTCAGATAGTCATCTGACAGAGGGTTAATATCCAGAATATATAAAGAATTTATTAGGGCATCAGCAGCTTACGCCTGTAATCCTAGCTACTCAGGATTGCGGTTTGAAACCAGCCCAGGCAATAGTTCATGAGACCCTATCTCAAAAAACCCATCATCAAAAAGGGCTGGTGAAAAGACAGCCTCTTCAACAAAAGTTGTTGGGAAAAGTGGTTAGCTGTCTGCAAAAAACTGAAACTAGATCCACGTTTATCACTGTACTAGTATCAACTCAAAACGGATCAAGGACCTTAATATCAGACCCCAAACTCTAAAGTTGGTATGGGAAATAGTAGGAAACATTTTGGAAGTAATAGGTATTGGCAAGGATTTCCTCAATAGAACCCCAACAGCTCAGCATCTAAGAGAAAGTATAGACAAATGGGACTTCATAAAACTAAAAAGCTTCTGCACAACAAAAGAAATGGTCTCTAAACTGAAAAGACCACCAAGAGACTGGGAGAAAATATTTGTCAGCTACACATCAGACAAAGGACTGATAACCAGAATATATAGGGAACTCAAAAAACTAAACTCAACTTTCTCAAAAGAAGAAATTCAAATGGCCAAAAAACACATGAAAAAATGCTCACCATCTCTAACCATAAAGGAAATGTAAATCAAAACCACCCTAAGATTCCACCTCACCCCTGTTAAAATAGCCATCATTAGCAACACCACTAACAACAGGTGTTGGCTAGGATGAGTGGAAAAAGGAACCCTTGTACACTGCTGGTGGGAATGCAAACTAGTACGACCATTCTGGAAAAAAAAATTGGTGGTTTCTTAAAAATCTAAACATGGACCTGTCATATGATCCAGCAATTCCTGTCCTGGGGATATACCCAAAAGAATGTGACACAGATTACTCCAGAGGCACTTGCACACCCATGTTTATTGCAACACTATTCACAATAGCCAAGTTATGGAAACAGCCAAGATGCCCCAGTATGGACAAATGGATTGAGAAAATGTGGTATTCATACACAATGGAATTCTACTCAGCCATGAAGAAGAATGAAATCTTATCATTTGCAAGTAAATGGATGGAACTGGAGAACATCATCCTGAGCAAGGTTAGTCAGGCTCAGAAGACCAAAAATCATATGTTTTCCCTCATATGTGGGCTTTAGATCAAGGGCAAATACGGCAAGGTGATTGGACGTTGGTCACATAATAAGGCAAGAGCACACAAGGGAGGTATGAGGATAGGTAAGAAATCCAAAAAACATGATAGTATTTGATGTCCTCAATGCAAAGGAACTAATGCAGAAACTTTAAAGCGATGGAGACCAATAGGAGAAGGGGATCAGGAACTAGAGAAAAGGTCAGTTCAAGAAGAATCAACTTAGAAGAATGTAACACATATGTACATGGAAGCAATGGTAGGAATCTCCCTGTATAACTATCCTTATCTCAACTAGCAAAAATGATATGTCTTTTTTATTATTGCTTATGTCTTCTCTTCAACAAAATTGGAGAAAAGGGCTGAACAGGTTCTGCCTGACAGTGAGGGGGGTAGGAGGGAGAGGGAGGGGTTGAGAGGGGGTTGGGGGGTAGGGGGGAGTAATGACCCAAACATTGTATGCACATATGAATAAATAAAAAAAAAAAGAGAAGAAGAGAAAAAAAATGTAATTGAGGAAAAAACAAAAAACAAAAAAGGGCTGGTGGAGTGGCTCAGGTGTAGGCCCTGAGTTCAAACCCCAGTACCACACACACACACACACACACACACAAAGGATTCAAAAAAGTTAATAAAAAATAATAAGCAATTCAGCCAATAAATAGGCTATAAGATCTGACCAGACACTTCTCAAATAAAGAAACACAAATGACAGACAAATAGATGAAAAAAATGTTCGGCTTCTTTAGTCATCAGATAAATGCATATCAAAACCACATTGAGACTCCATAATCAGAATGATTATTATCAAAGCAACAAAAATACCTTATGCTGATGTGGATGTAGGTGGATGTAGAGAAAGAGGAGCCCTTATACACTGTAGGTGGGAATGTAAATTAAGATAGCCACTATGTAAAACAGTGTAAGTTACTAAAAAAACTACAAAAGCAGGTACAGTGTGTGTATATGTTGGGGGGATGCTGGTGGGAGGGGAGAGGGTGAAGGAAGAAGACTGGGGTGATGGTATATGGTTGATGGATTTCATATACCTATATGAAACAGAACTAGAAAACCTCTTGAAATTGCTTTAAGTGGGATGGGGGAGGGGGTTGAGAAGGAGAGATGATAGGGAAATGTAAATAATGTACAATATAAATCTAATCAGAATTGTCACTACGAATCCCCTCCTATATAATGAATATTTCCTAATAAAATTTTATAATAATAAAAAAAGAAATAGTAAGGCCAGACAACGTGAACATTGAAAGGAATAATGGGCTATACCCTAAAAAAAAAAAATAGAAATACATATTATCCAGCTATATACCACTCCTGGGTGTGTACACAGAGGAATCAGTCATCATACAATGATGATACTTACATTTCTGTGTTTATTGCAGCATGTTTACAATTGCCATGACATGGAATCAACCTATGTGCCCACAAATAGATGAATGGATAAAGAAAATGTGGTGTATACCCTCAGTATAATATTATTCAGTGGTAAAGAAGAATGAAATCATGTTATTTACGGGAAAGTGGGTAGAACCGCAGGTCCTCGTGTTTAGCACAATAAGACAGATGCAGAAAGACAAGTATCACACTCTTATTCTCATATGAGGAAATGGAAAAGAACAGATAACCTGAAAGTGAAAGTAGAAGATGAACTATTAGGAAAGCAGAAAGGGATGGCAGGGAGGGTATGAGAGGGTTGTGGGGAGGTTGTATACGATTAAAATATGTACAATATATTAAATGTCAAAGAGAAACCCATTAATTTTCACTACTAATGAGCTATAGCTAATAAGTTAATACTTACAATAAATTTTTTTAAATAATGAACACTTCTCAGTCCTCAGTTGTGAGGACTCACAACTGGGTTTCCGTATGATCCTTGAGGAGAAGATAATGCAATGTTTGTAAGTAAATTTCCTTAGCAATCCAATAAAATGAAGACTCAGAATGATATTTTTTTCTTTTACTTTTGTGCTGCATGGGGGTACATTGTGGCATTTGCAAAGATTCTTACAATGTATCAAATATATCATTCTTCAATTCACTCCCTCTACCATTCTCCTTCATTCCCCTTCATCTGATTCCTGGAACAGTTTCAGCAGGTATCATTTTCGCATTTACATACATGTATACACATTATTTGCACTGTATTCATCCTCCTATCCCTTTCTCCGCCACCTCCCCTTTCCCACTGGTGCCAAACACCCCCAAACTTCCCACGGAACCTGTCCACCCTCCTGTTCTCTGATTTTGTAGAAGAAAAACATAAAAGATAAGAGAAACATGATGGTTTTGCTAGTTTGAGATAAAAATAGCTACACAGGGAGATTCCTTTTGTTGTTTCCATACATATATATATTACAACCCCAACTGGTTCACTTCTACCAGTCCTCTTCACTACTACCTAGCCCCCTTCCCATAGTGGCCTCAGCCAGTTTAAGATTACTATATTTGTGCCTCTACAGCAAACACATCAACCACATTCAAGGTCTTGGGTTTGTTCCCTTGCTCTATCCCTTCCACATAAAGCCTCCCCTTAGTGTGACACATGTCCAGTAACATTGCTGCATTTTTTTAGGTTTATAATCTGCATGTGAGGTAGAACATGAAACTTTTGGCCCTCTGAGTCTGACTAACTTCACTTAAGATGATGTTCTCCAGTTTCATCCATTTACCTGCAAATGACAAAAGTTCACTCTTCTTTGTGGTTCAGTAAAATTCTATTGTGTATAAGTACCACATTTTCTTAATCCATTCATCAGTAGTGGGGCATCCTGGCTATTTCTACAGCTTGGCTATTGTGAATAGTTCTGCAATAAACATGGGTGTGCAGGTACCTTTGTAGTAACCTGACTCACACTCCTTTGTATATATCTCTTGGAGCCATATTTCTGGATCATATGGCAGATCTATTTTTAGTTTATTAAGGAGCCTCAATATTGTTTTCTATAGTATTTGTACTAGCTTACATTCCTACCAGCAGTGTATGAAGGTTCCTTTTTCCCTGCATCCTTACCATCATTTGTTGTTGGTGGTGTTGTTGATGGTAGCTCTTCTAACAGGAGTGAGGTAGAATCTAAATGTGCTTTTGATTTATATTTCCTTTATGGCCAGGGATGGCGAGCACCTTTTCACGTGTTTTTTGGCCATTTGGACTTCTTCCTTTGAAAAAGCTCTCTTCAGTTCATTTGCCCATTTCTTCCTTGGCTCATTGAATTTTTTGGGGGGGTTTAGTTTTTGAACTTCATGTATATTCTGGCTATCAGTCCCTTGTCTGATACATAGCTGGAAAAGATTACCTCCCATTTTGTGGGTGACCTCTTCAATTTAGAGACCATTTCTTTTATTGTACAGGAGTTATTTAATTTCATGTAGCCCCATTTGTCCATCCTTTCTCTTAGTAGCTGATCTTCTTCTTTTTTTTTTTATGTTTTCTATTTTTTTAAATTTTATTATTCATATGTGCATACAAGACTTGGAGTAGCTGATCTTCTTGAGTTCTACTGAGGAAGTCCTTGCATATGCCTATTACTTCCAGTATATTCCCTGCTCTTCCTAAACTAACTTCAAGGTTTCAGGTCTGATGTTAAGGTCCTTAATCCACTTTGAGTTGATACTTGAACAGGGTGACAAATATGGATCTAGTTTCAGTTTTCTGCAGGCAGAGAACCACTTTTCCCTGCAACATTTGTTGAAGAGGCTGTCTTTTTTACATCATATGTTTTTGGCACCTTGTTGAAAATTAAGTGGGTGCAGTTGTGTAGATTTATATATGGGTCCTCTCTTCTGTTCCATTGGTCTTCATACCTGTTTTTGTGCCAGTACCATGCTGTTTTTGTTGCTGTGGCTTTGTAATATAGTTTGAAGTTGGGTTTTGTGATACCACCAGCATTGCTCTTTTTGCTGAGTATTGCCTTGGCTATTCGCGGCCTTCTGTGTTTCCAAATGAACTTTAGGGTAGATTTTTCAATCTCTGTGATGAAAATCATTGGGATTTTGATGGGAATTGCACTGAACATGTAGATTGCTTTTGGTAATATAGCCATTTTTACTATGTTGATTCTGTTAGTCCATGAGCATGGGTGATCTCTCCACCTTCTATAGTCTTTAATTTCTTTCTTCAGTGGGTTGTAGCTTTCCTTGTGGATGTCACTCACATCTTTTGTTAAGTTTATTCTTAGGTATTTGATGTTATTGTGAATGAAATTGTTTTCTTTCTCAATCTGTCAATATTTCTGTCATTTCTTTCTCAATATTGTCAGAATGATATTTTTATTTATTAAAGGAAATCAAGAAATGAGCATGTGTTGCACATCTGAATGTATGATTTGAGATTCATAATTACTACACAACAAAGTTTGATGAGTTAGGTCCTATATCAATGGCTGGGCTGCATACAGGACACAAAGCAGTGAATAAAATGTCTAACTTAATGAAGTCTACAGGTGAGTGGCAACACTGAAATTCAATAAGCAAATACAAAACTAAAAGTGACAAATTTGTGTTATTAGAATTAGGATGCCATGAGCAAGGATAATAGAAGTCAGGAGCAGTCTTTCCTGAGGAATTGATACTTAAAGTGTGAAGATTAGTTATTTAGGACCTGGGGTGATGAGAAGAGGTTCTCAGTACAGAGAACAGCACAGGTAAAGAGTAGATGAAAGCCACAGACTTGAAAAGAGAACTGGATGTCTGAGCATAGAAAGGGTGGGAAAAGGCATCTTGTGAGTTTGAGGTGAAAATGGAGGTGCTAACCAGAAACTGAAAAATTTCACATGTCTCATTAAGGATCTGCAGTTTAATGTTATCCTAAATTGAGAAGCAATGAGGACTTTACAGAATAGGAAATAAACATTAGATCTACTTTTTCAAAGATCATTAGAATGGAGAATAGAAATGGTGAAAGCTGTTGATAAAGAATTCAGATTTGCATATGCTAAGTTTAAGAATGTGTGTAAAATCGAAGAAGATATTTACTCATACTGAAATCTACATACTTCTCACCTGACAAATTAAAATCTATACTTAATTATTATACATAATATAGTTCTATGCTCTATGTTATTTGTGCTCTAACATGGGAGAAATCTAAAAACAAAACCCCTATCTGCTAATTCTGTCTTAAAGTATTGATTTAAGGAATGAGAGAGTTAGAATGAATGAGACTCAAATTTACAAACTTCTGGAAAGTTCTATAGAGACAGCTACCGAATGATGTTTATGTTAGAAAGCTTTAGTTACTTACTTCCCTACACACTAGTTCAAGGTAGATTTTAAGCCTAAACCTTCAAATAAGAATGATTTACTGATGAGGAAGAAATAAAATTGCTCCCTATTTGCTCATGTGTTACTAACCTGCCTCACCATCAGTCATAAAGTAGAAAATAAAGTGCATACATTAGTGTTTTCAGGTAAGTATTCACAGAATGATGATATTCACATAAATTTATTTGGATAGTAAAGCTGATTTCCTTTATAATATTTAGAGATGACAGTTAGTACATAGAAAGAGGACATTTACCTTGATGTTCCATTTTGGTTTTTTGTACACTACAATTTCAGACCCCCTTTTCACTTTGTTTGTCAGGATTCTTGTTGGTCCTCCTTGTGTTTTCACACTCCTGTTTCTATCATTCAGATCTTTGAATTCTGTGATCAAATGAGAACTCTAGTATCTCATCTTTCACTGTCTCACATCATTTCTGTAATCTAATCAAAATGTGGTATTTTTTTTTCCTAACTCACTGCTGTATTTTCTCTCATCATGACATCTAATTTGAAGGTGGCAGACTGGAAGATGCACTGTCCTTTGACAAATTTGTAAGCACGAATTGATCTCTGCTCCACATACAGCAATATGCAAGCCTGATGTCTTGCAACATACCATAAATCATGTTTTACTTCTTTGCTCATAGACTTTCTAAGAGCTAAATGACAATGTGGAGATGGATAGGGTCAGTCCCTCACTGCCATCCATAGCTTCTGGTAATTTATGGAGAAGAGATAAAGCTTGTGAGTTATAATGTCTTTTGTTTGCTTAAGTTGTCCAGTGCTGACAACTGCAATGCCTACATCATAACATTTGAGTGTTTACTATCTTGTAGGACAAAAAAAACCCAAGTCATCATAGAAGCATGGCATTGTACTCATGAGTATAAGATTTATCCAATCAAAAATCCATTTTTTCTTTTGGCTTGATGCTCTGGGTTGATGAACAAGGACGCTACATAGTACGAATACAAGGAAGTTTCATTCCCTAAGGCAAGTTCTTCATTTCCTGTGCATGAAGAGAACTGGGAAGGATTTCATCACAATAAGTCTTTAATAATGGAATAGTTCACCCCACCTTGCCCCAAACAAATTTAAAAAGTACTGGCAGGAGGTATTCTGCCCACATTGTTATAAAAGAGTACTTAAAAAAAGTAAGCATAATCAAATCAATTAAGAGAACTGAAAAGAATGACTACCTTTCTCTTTGAAAGTCCTCAAGTGCAAATTCATTCTTATCATACCACTTTAATTTGATCTCATAGCCTCATTTAATCTTTGAAAAAGAAAATACAGTCCTAATGCAGCAGTATTACTATCATGAATTAATTTAATCCAGCATACACGCTCTATCAAGTTTGCAAATTATACCCCAGTTGTAAGTTAGATACTTTCTACACTCTTTGTAATCATTAATACCAATATGTAATGTTTAACACTGGCTGAAGAAATGAAATAAGAATTTGCAACATCAAGTGGGAGATCATGGATTATGTGAGAGTGAGGGATCAGTTATTGATGAATATGAGGAGCAGTGATATGCTATAAGAAAATGTTAGCAGTTCTTTTTTCCAATCTATTAAATTACCTCCTGTCATTTTGCTTTCAATGAACTTGGTGCATATATTCTCTTTATCATATTATAAGATAACTGGTGATTCCTACATTTGTTTTGCTATTGATAGAAGTTCTGAAAGAGTTGAAATAATTAGGAATAGTATATTTTTTAGGTTTTAAATTAGCATACATTAATAATACAAGGAGATTTCATTATGATAATTCCACACATGCATACAGTACTTTGAACAAGTTTGCCCATTAACATTCTTTAGAGTCTATCTGATACCTTAAAGCAACTGAGGCCAATAGGAAAAGGGGAACAGGTACTAGAGAAAAGGTTAGATCAAAAAGAATTAACCTAGAAGGTAACACCCACGCACAGGAAATCAATGTGAGTCAATGCCCTGTATAGCTATCCTTATCTCAACCAGCAAAAACCCTTGTTCCTTCTTATTATTGCTTATACTCTCTCTACAACAAAATTAGAAATAAGGGCAAAATAGTTTCTGCTGGGTATTGAGGGGGGAGAGGGAGGGGGCGGAGTGGGTGGTAAGGGAGTGTGTGGGGGCAGGGGGGAGAAATGAACCAAGCCTTGTATGCACATATGAATAATAAAAGAAAAATGAAAGAAAAAAAAACCATATACAGAAGACTAAAAAAAAAAAATAGAGTCTATCTGAAGACTTCTTATTTAGTACACATTCAATTCTTAAACATTCAGATACATAAACAGAAATGGAAGAAAAAGCAAAAGGGTAACAGAAATACATAGTTTAGGGCCAAAGCATAGGTCTATGAATACAATTAGCAGTGTTCTTTGAGTTTTCTATAATTTAATACATTCAAAATAGAAACTACATAATTGCATGAACTTTAAAATGTATATGTATGTGTGTGTGTTCTGTCTTTAAAATCTATATGCTGAAACCTATCAATGTCAATTAGGATTCCAAAACATGTTCTAAACAGGAAAATCTTCTCAAGTATAAAGTGAACATATAAATAGGCCTATTGCATATACTCCACTGGCAATATTTTATCAGAGAGAGCCCAAGTAATCCAAATATCTAAAACAAAATATTGTAAGTTCTGTAGAGACGGGTTTATTTTTAGGAAAAGCTGTTTGTTTATATGGAATAAATATACATTTGGGGCCATTATGTTTGTTTTTATTTCACCTGTACTGTGGATATCCAGGAAGACATGTATGTAAGATAAGTATTCTAACTCTTACATTTTTTCTTTAAATCATTTCATGCTGATAATTACAATAGCAACAACAACAACAAAAAATATTAGATGTGAATAGATTCTATTTCTTCCAGTCTTCAAGTTAAATTCGCAATAGCCTAATATTTTAATATCATTGTATACTTGAGTTTCTAGTATATAGAGAGAAAATGTTGGTGCACAGATGGGATAGTTTAGGCTGGTCCAAACACATTACATACAAATCTATTAAAATACAGGCAGTGTGATGATCTCTAAATAAATTCAGTTAAAATCTTACAGAGTAGCTTACAAAGCTCATCATAAAACCTTAAAAATGCTTAATATTTGTCTACCTACTCTTTCCTCTTTTTGTTTCTGGTCCAATTCAAGTTATTTCTTATTTTGGGAAATTCTGGACTCAAGCTCAGTGATTTCACTGAACTTTGTCTATTGTAGTATATTTTTCTTCCTTTTAGCCATAAAGATATGTAATTATCAGAAATATGAATTAGATTAAGAGAGGGCAATGACTTTTATAAAAAGTATCATCTTAGATTCTGTAAAATATAACACCATTTTAGCAAGTTGAAAGTTACGAAAATTTCTAGAGTGAATTATAAAGTGGTTTGTGAGGTTCCACAAAGCAAATGGTAATTATTAGAGGATAAGATGAATTAACCAGACTAAAGAAACATCAAATTGAACAGCCATTGCAATACATTGAGTTCCAGAGAGACAGCACCCCGGCAAGTGAGAGCCTGCTGGTACTGAGCAACTCTGTGCCTTGCTGAGGAAAAAAATTGAACTTTGGGCAATGGAGATCCTAAGAAGCTGAGAGGCAAGATGTCATCATGTGCATTCTTTGTGCAAATTTGTCAGGAGGAACCCAAGAAACAGCATCCTGAAGCTGCAGTCAACTCAAGAGTTTTCTAAGACAAGCTCAGAGAGGTAGAAGACCATGTCTACTGAAGAGATAGGAGAATTTGAAGACATAGCAAAGGCTAGACAAGGCTCATTATGAAAGAGGAATGAAAACTTATATCCCTCCAAAAGGGGAGACAAAAAGTAGTTCAAGAATTCCAGTGTATTCAAGAGGCCTCCTTCAGCTCTCTTCTTGTTCTGTTCGGAGAATTGCCCCCACATCAAAGGAGAATATCCAGGCCTGTCCATTGGTGATGTTGCAAAAAAGCTGGTAGAGAAGTGGCAAAACTCTGCTGCAGAGGATAAGCAGCCTTATCAAAAAAAGGCAGCCAAGCCAAAGGAGAAATGCGAAAAAGGTATTGCTGCCTACTGAGCTAAAGGAAAACCCAGTGGAGCAAAAAAGGGAGTTGTCAAGACTGAGAAAAGCAAGAAAAAGAGGGAAGAGGAGGAAGATGAGGAGGATGATGAAGAGGAGGAAGATGTAGAAGATTAAGATGAAGAGGAAAATGATGATGAATAAGTTGGTTCTAGCACGTTTTTTTCTTGTCTATAAAGCATTTAACCCCCTGTGCACAACTCATTCCTTTTAAAGTAAAAAATTAAAATTGAAATATAAGGCTGTGTAAGATTTGTTTTTAAACTGTACAGTGTCTTTTGTTGTGTGTGGTTAGCACACTACTGAATGTGTCTTTAAGATAGTCCTGTCCTGATGGTATTTTCAATAGTCACTAACCTTATCCAGTACAGTACGGGGATTGTAAATTGACAGGGAAAATTAAAGCAGGTTCTTGCTGGTGCAAAACACAAATTAGTTATATATGAGGATGGTAGTTTTTTCATCTTCAGTTGCCTCTGATGCAGCTTATACAAAATGATTGTTCTGTTAACTGATTATCATTCTGTAATTGCAAACAAAAGTTGCAGCTATTTTGTTGACATTCTGAATGCTTCTAGGTAAATACATTTTTATTAATAAAAAGAAGCATCAAATTATCAACTACTTTTTTTTTGCTCATATGTGAAATTATTTATTTATTATTATTCATTTATTCACATGTGCATACATTGTTTGGGTCATTTCTCCCCCTTGCTCCCCAATCGCCTCCTCCCTTCCCATCCCCTCCTCTGCTCCCCTCTCACTTCCAGGCAGAACCTGTTCTGCCTTTATCTCTAATTTTGTTGAAGAAAGACATAAGCATAATAAGAAAGACAAAGCATTTTTGTTAGTTGAATTAAGGATAGCTTTACAGAAAGATTCCTAGCATTGCTTTCATGTACACATGTGTTACAACCCATGTTGATTCATCTCTAACTGATCTTTACACTGGTTCCTGATACCCTTCTCATGTTAAACTTTGTCTCTTTAAGGTTTCTGTATAAGATCTTCTGGAGTGGAGACATCAAATGCCTTCATGTTTTGTGTTTTCTACCTATTCCTATATCTCCCGTATGTGCTCTCCCTTTGTCACGTGATCCAAGTCCAACCACATTGCTGCATTTGCCCTAGATCTAAAGTCTGCATATGAGGGAGAACATATATGATTTTTGGTCTTCTGAGCCTGGCTTACCTCACTCAGAATGATGTTCTCCTGTTCTATGAAGAAGATTTCATTCTTCTTCATGGCTGAGTAAAATTCCATTGTGCATAAGTACCACATTTTCTTGATCCATTCATTAGTAGTGGGGCATCTTGGTTATTTCCATAACTTGGCTATTGTGAATAGTGCTGCAATAAACATGGGTGTGCAGGTGACTCTGGAGTAACCTGTGTTGCATTCCTTTGGGTATATCCCCAGGACTGGGATTGCTGGATCATATGACAGGTCTACGTTTAGATTTTTAAGAAGCTTCCAAATTATTTTCCAGGGTGGTTGCACCAGTTTGCATTCCCACCAGCAGTGCAGGAGGGTTCCTTTTTCCCCACATCCTCACCAACACATGTTATTGGTGTTGTTTTTAATGAATGCTATTCTAACAGGGATGAGGTGGAATCTTAGTGTGGCTTTGATTTGTACTTCCTTTATGGCTAGAGATGGTGAGCATTTTTTCATGTGTTTTTTGGCCATTTGAATTTCTTCAACTACTTTTTAAAATAGTTCTTTAAAGAAGATTTGGAAAATGCCATTAACATGGCATATTTGAATTTCAATAAGAAATTTGACAAAGGCATTTTTGAGCAAAATACTCTGGGCAAGATAGTGAAATGTACACTAACTGATCACCCAGATTTCATGTCTGCTCACAGCTGATTCATTTTCTCTTGCATAAATGTCAGGTGCAGGTCCTCTCCTTCTTCTGCTCACTTTTCATAGCATGGTACTCAAGAGATGGTGCCAGTTCAAAAAGATGAAACTTAGTAGGAGCTACTTAAAAACAGAGTTGGGTGGATGGAATTTAAGAGGAGTACACGGCAAAAAGACATCTGGTCCTTTAATTTCATACTTTTGTAATTGAATAGCTTTTAAATTAAAAACTACCAAGGACTAAATGATCTGTTATTTTGAACTGGAAGTATTGCAGAAAGTTTGCAGCAAACAGCATTGTCTTTGAGCATGGCTGACTTTGTGCTAGATTTTTGCACCAGAAAGGGTCATATGGTTACAGAATTTGAGGAAAGTGGAAAAGGTCAAATTCAGATATTCCTCAAGGGTGGGGCCTGTAGTTCAATGGCAGAGTGCTTGCCTAGCATGTGCAAGGCTCTGGGTTTGAGCAAGAAAAGAGAAAAACACCTCAAGTATTCTTCTTTAACTTGAATATGACTTCCTCTTTTTAAAATAGTTCCCTGGAAAATAAAATTAAATAAAACTTTTCAAATAGGGTACTTATTGTCAAGCTAGACACATATTTATGCTAATACTTACACATATTCACTGATAAAGTTGACACATTTACAATTGATTCATTTAAAAATGAGGAAATGAGCTCAGCTTAGTAGTTAAACACATTTCTAAATTGAAATGGAAGGCAAATGTAGATTTTTTTTCTATAGAAAGGAAGGAAGGAAGGAAAGAAGGAAGGAAGGAAGGAAGGAAAGATACAGTTACTTTGAAGTGAAACCAAATCTTTTTTTATAAACTATTTTTATTGAATACTCCTATTTAATTTAAAAATGGAAATAATGTCACATTTTAAATGTTGTAAGTTCTAGCATAATTTAATGAGAAAGAGTGAGTAATAAACCAATATAAAACCAATGATGTATAAAAATCATGGCAGATAAAATTCTATATAGTTTTTCAAATTTCCTTTTGGTAAATGTAGTTTAACAAAGAATATCATATAAAATCAGACTGATATTGCCTGCAGACATCTTTCTCCTAAGTCAGAAGTTAAACAAAGAAGTGGATTGAGAATCTCAAATCAACTCTAAAGACAAAATGTGTCTTTCACAGATGTTTTGACACAACTTGGTCAGGTGGGCCAGTGGAAACTTGATTTTACAAAAATTGTGGCTATTCTGTGAATAGTGAAAGAGAATCGGTGGATTTCCCAAACTTTCTGATGAATAAAGTTAGGAATAGGTAGACTGCTTCAAAGATTACATTTCAACAAAGAAATAAACAGTGAATGCCTGCCTCTGTAGCTGTTACCTTGAATGTAAAGTAAAAACATGTTTCTAAGAGTGGAACTGTTACAGGAGACTAGGGGAGGACGGAAAGAAGAAGAGAACAATAGCCAGTGAATAGTATTGAAATATATAGCATCTGTGTTGGAGTAAGACACAAGGAAACAAATCGAAAACTGTTAAACAATATAGGGTTGAGGGAAAAGGGTAAGGAAGATTAGTAAAGAGATTAGACTGATTAAAGATATTTTATAGGTAAAGCACCAAGGCAAAATCACACTAAACAATAGATAGACAAACAATGAAAGACAGGAAAGTAAAACAGATCATGTTAGGGAAGGGCACTGGTAGGAGGGGGAGGGTAAAAGGAGAGGGCAAAGGAGGCTGAATATGGTCGATGTGTTTTCTACACATGTATGAATATGGAACATTGAAACCTGTTAGTCATTTTAAGAAGAGGGAAGAGGAGGAGGAAGAATAATGGAGGAGATGAACCATGTATGGAAATAAAACAATGAAATCCCCCATACAACTATTATATGCTAATAAACATGTTAAAAAACATAGTCCATCAATTCCACCTTTTAAGAGAAGTAGAAGATCTTTGGCTGCCTCTAGAATAGAAAGAGCTTCATAGGTTAAGATAGAAATGAACTGGGTAGTCACTTAAGATCTTCGAAAAACATTTCAAAGGCAAGATTCAGACATTTTAAAAACTGCAAGTGAAATTTCTGCATCTGCTATATTTCATTAACATTGTTTCTACATGAATTTGGTTAAGTGTGGATGGGAAAGAACTGTTCCATCCTGAAACAGGGCAAATCACAACTTCAGTATTTTCAAGAAAGAATTCATGTAGACTTGAAATCTCTACCTATATGGTTGTTCTTTCATTCTCATCTCACTTGTGTTTGCTTGCTTAGCTTTCATGAATTTAGACTGCATTTCTAATAAAGACTCAGAAATATTATCAGAAATGCAAGTTCTTTCCTCCAAGACATCTTTTGACAATTGATTATTTATTACTAAGCTGTGAAAAAAATGTGAGTTGTCTTTATGATCATGCTCATTTGGATGGCATTCTTTATCCAGCCTGAATTTTAATTTGGCAATTAAAAGGCAAAATAAAAATTAGCATTAGACTGGATATAATGAAAAGTCTGTGGATTAGTTCACATATTACTTTACATTTCACATTGAGTTTATTTTTCTATTTCTAAATAATGCAGTAGATGTGTATAAGTTACATGAATCATCAATACCTAAAAATCCAAGCTGAAGACACACACACACACACACACACACACACACACACAAGATTTAATGAATAATTCAACATTTGAAATGTACAAAGCTTTCTTGAATAGACTTCTATGATAAGAGATCTGATTAACACAGCAAAATGAGTGACCCTCTTCAAAGGCTGCCCCATGCAATGCTGGTACCTGTGCAGTGCCAGGTGATCTAACAGCACATAAGAATTTCAGCAGGAGACCATGCTTGTTGATTTGCTCTGTGCTGTGCCTTACATACTGTCCTATCCTTTTACAGACGGTTTGAGATTCAGAACCACTTTTGTACAAGAAGACTGCTGATTGTTTTCATTTCCAGCCACAACAATTCCTTTACTCTCCAACCAGCTTGCAAGCACAGACATCACTACTACAGTGGTTCTGTCTGGGCTCAATACTTCCAGAGGGAGAAGGCTGGCTGTAAGGAGAAACATGAAGAACCAGTGTCAGGTGGGTCTAAATGGAAGAGAACTGGAGTTTATCACGTTAAGTGAAATAAACCAGACTCAGGTATCATGTGTTTTCTCTCATATGTGAAATCTATACCAAGAAAAGAGACACGAGTGTAGAAAGGGGACTGCTGGTGGGCCGCAGCAAGGAGGAGGGAAGGACAGGGTGATGGGGAGTGAATATGATTGAAATATTCCATAAGCATGTATGAAAATATCACAATATAATCCTTTGTACAACTAATGTATACTAATTAAAACACTTTTCAAAAAGTGGAGAAAGGAATGATTGCTGTGATGCATAAGGCTTTCTAGTGGCCATGGTAGAATATTAGCAAGAAATAAATAATGTAATCTTTAGGTTGGAGGACAATTTTCATGTAGCCATGAATGACTTTTTAGAAGCGTTCACTCTATATCATTTATTTATATGTCATGAGATGTTCAAGTAAAATACTTTTTGCCTCCTTTTTCAATGAGACATTTTATAAAATGTAGAACAACTTTTTAAATCTTGGTAGCTTATCTTAAATCATATTACTACTAAATGTCATTATGATTTCATTATTTAAAGATATATGTGCAAATCCATTAACCATCTTGATCAAGTGGATGCATTATCTGGGTAAAAACTTCCTGGCAATATCTCTCAACTCTAATTTTAAGTTTCACTTGATATCTTCTAGGCCCTTCCCCTACTCTCTCTCTCTCTATCTCTCTGTTTCTCTCAGCTGTACTGGGGTTTGAACTCAGGGCTTTTCCATTTTTATTTTAGTTTGTTTTTAGATAAGATCTCATGATTTTTCCTGGGGCACGCCTCAGATGGAAATCCTCCTATCTCTACCTCCAGAATAGTCTGGACTGCAGGCATGCATCACCATGCCTGGCCCCCAATTCACCTACTTCTAACCATTACTTCAAATATCAGGAATATTCACTATGCCTTGGGTAAGTCTCCAACATCTGGATTACATTGGAAAATGAAAAGCATTTCTATTCATTGGAAATAGTAAGAAAAGTACATCATTTATTACTTCTAAATTAAGTCCACCAAATGAGGTGGACTTAATTTATCTTCAGCATAGTGTATTTGCCTTCTCATAACTGTTAATATTCATTGGGTGTACAATAAACTCATCCCTTTATGTGAAGATTGGATTTATTCCTCATGATCTGTTAAATCAGGTACTATGTTCTACAATTGATAAAACAGAGATACAGAATATTTTAATAACTTATGCAAGCGTTAGCTAGGACTCAGGTTCTTATTTAAACATTACCACCATTGCCCCCACCCTTGAAATAATAATTGCAGTTTATTATATAAATGAATGCGTGCAAATGAACACGCATTCATTTATATAACAATTTGCAATTCTTAATGTTCTTTGCTCATTCATTTATTCCATAAATATTTATAGAGCATCTATTCTGAAGCAACCACTGTTTATCACTGCATAAAATTGCCAAAAATCCTTCACTTTGTTGAATATATGATATAAAGGGGGAAAAGAGAATAAATATGTGTACACTGAATAAGTTAATGATATAATAAGATGCAGGTCTTATACCATAAGACAATCTGAGGCACCAAGTACTGTAGAGGAGCAGATTGCTGTACTACATAGAGTCATATAAGAATGTGAGATTTTAGCAAAGGCTTAAAGGCATATATTTTTCATGAGACTAAAACAAGACTGATTGCTGTCCTTAGGTTGTTGTGGATACCAGGGAGTGTTAACCAGTTGCCATACTCCTGGGAAAGAATGACATGACAATAAGGTATTAAAGTGGCTCGTCTTTACCAAAACAGAGCATTTCTATTTGGAGACATAAGACTGAGCACATCAGACACTATTGCCAGGTCTGTGCACTGATCCTCCATTCTCTATGTGGGTTTAGTTTCTTGTTCTTCATGTGCAAAGGTGTAGCCTGTATTACTAATCCCTATACACTCATGTAACCACTTTTATAAGCCTCATTATTTATGGTAACACTTTTCAGAAAAGTACTTAGTACATTAACATACACTACATTTTTTAAATTTTTTAATTAAGAAGTTTCTTAAAAGAAATAAAAATGGTGTGTAGAAAATTTTCATGAACAATAAAAACAAATTCTGTAGGAAAACATAAAGTTATTTAGTTTAATAAGACATTTGGTAGTGTCCTTCCTTCTTCCCACCCTTCCTTCCTTCCTTCCTTCCATCTTTCCCTCCTTCATTTCTTTCTTTCCTAGAATCTAAAAGAAAACCTTAAAGTGCAAAAGAGAGGGTCCAAGACAATTGTCCTTTAGGATGATCTCTCTGTCCTGTACTGTGATTCCAGCTTTACTCCTCTGACTTGCCAGATGCAACTGATTGGGCTATTTCCTATGACAGAATTTAGAAAATTCATCCATGTATATACACATAGTTTTCAATGAATTCAGGCACATAGTTGCTTTAGGATGGTGAAATAAATTCTTATAAAAAACAATCTATTCGTTGAAGCTTGCAAAACGATGGCTGGAACTCATGCTATGCTATTGAAAGGGGAGATGCTAAAAATAGCCGGCTGTAAATGAGGTA
Organism: Castor canadensis; assembly: GCF_047511655.1. NCBI lineage: Eukaryota > Metazoa > Chordata > Mammalia > Rodentia > Castoridae > Castor > Castor canadensis. Next base: position 75,080,730 of record NC_133399.1, on the reverse strand, counting down.
GGAAATTTGTTGATTGGTTTATTGGGAATTTTTTTCCACCATCATTTTCCAAAAAGGGAGCAGACTTGAGTTCTGGCAATTTTCTACTCTTTCCTTGCTACCCAGATTTAGCTCATTGATTGCATGATTTACTCAGTCCTTGTCTTTCAGGAAAGTCTATAGCAAGCAGGTAGTCTCTGTCAGTGTACATCAGAAGGTGGTGCCTAATGGGAAATGTTTGTTACTTTCCCTGAGACAAATCAGCCCAACTTAGTTACATGGGTAAGTCAATTGAAAGAAAACAATGGCAATTACAAATGTGAATTAAACCCCCTTCCCCATGGCACTTAGGGAGGCACCAAGGAATTCTAAACAATCATTTGATTAGTCATAAGAAAAATTTCAGCTTTATAGACTTTCATACTACATTTCAAATGAAACTATTAACTTTTCTTAATGGGACATGGCAAAAATATTTATCCTATTTTACATCAATATCCTCTTTGTTCTAAATGTACCTTTTAAAAATTAGTACTAATGTTTAGTTTTGGTGTTTCCTGGCTGTTTAATAGCATCCCTATGAGGACAATGCATTGTTCATCTTTTAAAGAAGAAGCCAGATTTGCTCCCAATTCTGTAAACATGATTAACTGTACACTTACTGACAATGGACTAGTGTGCTTGGTACTTAATTCCTGGAAAACAATAAAGAATGTATATATGCCACACCAATGGAGCATATCAAGTAAGCTGAAGTAGAGGTGCACACAATCTAATGAGAGCTTAACAATGATCATTCTCTAGTGACATTGCACACACAGTGGTCAAAATGGCAGCTTTGAAAGTTATAGTATTTACTTTATAATTTTCATCCTTTTACCTAGCATTTTTTTCCTAGTTGCTAGAATTGGAGAAAACTGATAAAAGTTTTCAGAATGAGAAAAGTTGAAAGCAAATGAATGACTGAATTTATTTATGATTGTTCCTGAATTTAAAAAACATGAGATGACTACCATGAAATTGCCACCCATCTGAAGGCAGCTACACTCTGATTTCCTTTAGAACTCTATGGAAGAACCATACATAGATAAATGCCTATGGAATAGGCATTTATGAAATAATGAAATAAATGCCCTTTCATTTGCCACCTTCTTTTCATCTCTACAATGTTCAGCTTTGTTCATGCCTGCTTGCTTCTGGACACCAGATTCTCCTCCTTAATCCAGTTTTATATTTGTAACTTCCAAATATAGCTTGCCAAGGCAGAGCTAAAATCACAGTCTAATTTTTTACAGAAACCTTTATATATTAGAAACTACATATACAAATAAGATACAAATATAAGAATAAATATATAATTAAGGGATAGTTAGAAGAAGAATTCATCAAGTAGCAACTAATATTGGGTGATTTGATATATGACTAATGTTAAATTTTCTTTTAGTTTTTATGTTTATTAAATTTGCTACAATGTCAGGCATGGTGGACACACCTGTTATTCCAGCATTCAGGGAACTAAGGTAATAAGATAGCGAGTTCAAGGCCAGCATGGGCTACATAGTGAGGCCATGTCTCAAAAACCCATAAACTATTATTAATTTAGTTATTAGATAGGAAAATATTGATAATATATTTATAATTGAGTAATGTGTTTTATTTTGTCAGGTTCTCTCTTTTTATGTACGATGATTGCAATAAGATTATTTGTTGGTTTTATTCAGGTCCTCGTATTTGAAAGGTCAAACAATTTGTGAGGGAATAGAGAAAAGGACTTAGGGACTGAGTAGCTTATACTCTTCCCAGAATAGAATAATAAATGAGGTGAGTAGATTTCAGTTTTGAATTTCTCCATTATTCATCTCAGTGCATGGTATAAACAACCACAGAAAAAATTGTGTCTGGAAGACTAACTAAGGGTAACAACGATTCTTTCTTTTAGGTACATATCCTCAGAGGACCAAGTGTTGTGGTGGTGATGTGGAGGTGGTTTCAGAACTGAGATCTTGGCCACTTCTGAAGAACCACTAAAAAGAGGAAGATATGATCAGCTACATGGAAGCAAAACTCATTCATGGGAAGGTGCATGAAAAGAATTAAAGGCAGATGAGGAACTAAATTAACAAACCAGCTTTTAAGAAAAGGATTTTAATTCTTATAGTGAAGTAGATGGAGGACTGAAAGAGCAGTCACAGAATGCAGCTATGATTAAGAAGCAGTCTTGTGCTGTAAGTCTTACACTGTGTTATACAGCGCTATGAATGCCATTCACTTTGGCTTATGGGCCTGTGCCCCTCTGATGTTGTAAAGTACAGTGACTATGCTCAGAATCATGTCAAGCTCTGGAAATGGGGTTCACTTTACTGGGGAGACTGGGATGGAGAGGTATCAGACTCTCATGAAGATGCACACAAGCAAAGAGATTAGCAATAATCAGTAAGTAATGTGGTCCACGGACTTTGCAGTGACTTTTGCAGGGGCACTAGGTCTTCAGTCTGGAGAAATGGTGTAATTCAAAGTAGGCAAAGAAACTCAGATACAGTAGGGCAGAAAATGAAGGAATGTTGCCTATGGGCCCATATTGAATGGGATGGTTTTTGGTTTCTTTAACATGCTGGATCCGGTGCAACTTACCTAATAACTCTGGTCTCAGTTTTCTCATAGGTTTATTCTTAAATGAGTAAGTGCACAAGTAATAAATCACTTAGAATAAAGCCTGATTGATTGTTAGTGGTCCCTAAATGTAGTTTACTGCTAATGTCTTTCAGGCTTTACTTAAGAAGCATAAATACAGCCATATGACTGGATAGTCTCAGATAACACAATGAGAAAGCACTGGAGAGGAAGAGGCAGTGAAACTTACCAGTGTCTAAAAGTATGGACACTCAATTTTTATACTTTCTCAGAATCCTAGGATTGCTGTATTCATTTAGAGATTTAGACAGAAATCGTTTCCAACAGTCCTCCTCTACCATCTAATGCCTATCTGTGGAGAGATTAAAACTCATTCATTTTGGGTTGACCTCCCACTTTATGAGTTTTCTGAAAGTAGAAAGCACTATTAAAGTCATCTCTTAATGGTAGTTTGGATAGTTAATCAAAGGTGGTTTGAACAGTTAATCAAAAGAATTGAGCATTGGGACAAAAATCATTTTATGGACCAGGCATATATTAAAAGTTGATGAGTTATATTCTGGGAAGACTGTCTTTAGTCACTGCTCTGCAGGCTTTCTAGATCTGGCATCTGACTTTTGTATTGCAGATATAAGGGGCACTGTCCTCTACTACTGATGGAGCACTACATATTATGAGTTTATCATCCCTAATGCTGATTGCTTGATTGCCAATCAAATGATATTTGGGCTTTCAAGGATTAGTGTGTTGAGACATGTTGTATTTTTACTGGACATCTAGGTGTAGGCAATACTGTTCACTCTTGGCTATATTTCAAGTGCTAGAAAAGCCTAGGAGTGACTGCTACCATTGCAGAATGGTAGATGAAGTTCAGTTGGTAGGAGCTTGGAAGGTACCACATAGTTACAGTTACGTCCATTATCTTAAGAGCAGGAGGTCTAGGGGAATAGTATATTTCACTTCTTACTAGACTATAGAGGCATATTGCTAATAGTTTTTTATTTGAATATCAGTTAATTTTCCTAGTTCGAAAGGTCAGTACCGGAGCAAAGGACATTTAAAATAGGGAAAGAAAAAAATCTAGTTTGTTTCAGTGTACATGTATTACAAGTGGATGAGAAAGGAGCTGTAAGCTACATGTCAGTTGGAGTCTTCCTTTACCCTAATATCTGTAGAAGATAAACTTAAAACTCCATTTACTGTCTTCTGGAAAGTTCAATGCCTTCTCCAGTAATTGTGCAAATTTGTGGCTCTGAGTGTTTTTCGGTATCTGTGTGTGTGCGCAAACTTCTATGTTGGTGGGGGGTAATTATAATTAGAGTAATATACGGATCCTAATCCTTGTCTCTGTTATATTCTTCCATGCTTCTCCTTTATCTCCACCTTAGCTTTCATGTGATTATTAAGCTTATTCCTTTCCTTGATATTTTCACCAGAAATAAAACAAAAATAAAAAAGAGTATATAATAAGCAAGTAATAATACTCATACAAAAAAGTATAAGACTTTCTTTTGAAGACCTGGTGAAATAGGGGAGGATTTTTACCACTGAAGTGTGAAATGGGAACAACTCAGAGGTCAGGGTGAGGTATTTCTTGTCTTAGGATGGAGGCTGCACAATCTTTCATAATGGACTGTGAATATCTCTTCCATTTTTCTCTTCTGGGTATGTTTTTCCCTCTGCTTTCCCCAATTATTATCAATTTCTACAGCAATATTAACCAACTGTTTTTCCATTTTCTGCTGTCATATTTACAGGGTATCACCTTTCAACCATGACAACTTTTTGAGGTATTTTCATAAAGGAAAACAGGATTTTTAGTGTCGGCTTTTAAGACAATTACTTACAAATCCTGGTACTGATTTTATACGCTTTATGGTGCTGTAGTTAAGTCTATTCTATTTAGAATTTAAATAGCATGTTATTCTGGAAATATTTCCCCTATTACAATTTGTTTTTATCCCAAACATTCAATTTGTCCCCAGTCATCTTCTGGGTGACTGTCTGTTGATTTCTTAAGATTTGGTGCTAGTAAAAACTCAGTTCTTTAGAATATTCTATTTTGAAGCATCCATACGAACTTACTTTTAATGAAAGATAACCTCCTTCATCTCCCATACAGTCTCACAGGATGCGACTTTAGTCTACTTTGAGATGCTCTCATCAGTAAGAACTGTTAGTCTAGTTCATCAGTCTTGCTAATGGGCAGACTATTGGCCTCTTTCTGGTGTAATGTCTTGGAACCCTCGATCTCTACAGAAAAGAATTAGTGCTGACATTTGGTAGACATGTCCAAATGGGTTTAATTGGAATTTTTCAGGGTAAGATAGAATGTTCAAATTTTAGGTTAATGCTGATGCTGGGACTATAAACACAACAGATTTTAGTACAGTTGAGGTAATTATATGAACAGAAATAAAAGTGCAATTAGGTTGTTCCACATTCTACTTAGTGTAATTATTGCAATAGATTCATTCTTTAAATTTCACCATGTCTCACCAGTTTCCATCTTTTGTTTTTACCTAGTGGTGTGGGGAGAATGGTCTAAGATATTTCCTAAACAATAACCTTAAATATTCTTCCTTTCATAAGAAACATATTGCTAAAATAATTTAAAGAAACAAAGGAAGACAGTGTACTTAGATGTTCTCTCTGTTTTTTGTAAAACATGAAGAAATATATATATATATATTTTTGGTGCAGTTTGTTGAATTGAAGGAATAATAAGGATGTAGAAAAAAGCAAGTAAATGATAATAAAAGTCTGACAATTTCAAACATGCTGATTGTTTCTAGGTTAATTACTGATAAATTAATTTTTTTTTTACAAAAAATTCCATGTAATATTTAAAACATCGCCACAAAGTGTTTATTCTGATCCCCTCAGTTCTTTTTTTTGTTTTTTTCCTCACTTCTTACAACAATTGAATGAGGTTGTATTTGTGAGAAGTCCTGACTGTGGCAAAAACTGGAAAGATAAAACTCATATGCCTGGCAGTTTATTTTATGAGATATAAAGTAGTATCCATTTCAAAATTGTCAATTTAAGAGTTGCTAATTTAATAAAATGGCAAAGAAATTTAGATATGTTTAAAAGTTGGTGATAATAACTTCTTTTGTGGCAAAGAAGAGGACATAGCTCTTTATCCTAGTATTCCCGCTCCAGGTAATAACTAGTATCTTTACCCATTCTGAATGTTTTATGCCATATTATAAACTGTTTAATTGAATTTGTTCAATCTTACAATTCCAAAGGCTATTCCTAAATGAATTTACAGCTGTCTCTGAATATCCATGGGGGATTGGTTCCATTAATCCCTGCAGATACCCAAATTCTTGGATGTTTAAATTAAGTTCTTTATATAAAATGGTATAGTACTGGCATATAACTTACAAAAATCACCTCTGTATTACCTATTATAACCATTACAATGTAAATGATATGCAAAAAATAGTTGTTATGATGTTTAGGGAATAATGAAAAGAAATAAAGTCTACAGTTGCTCAGTACAGATACAACTTTTCTCAAATATTTTTGATTTGCAGTTGATTGAAAACATGAGTACGGAACTTAAGGATATAGAAGGTTGACTGTATTTGTATATTTTTTCCCTTCAGGTATTAAATCTGAAGAATAGATGTGTTTTACTTTTATTCAACTGAAGTCTTTTTCTTATACATAGGACGTGAGATTGGAAGCAAAATGATAACTTCTAGACTGCATTCAGAAACATTTATTTTTCCAAAGTTTTCAACCATCTTACTATTTTTCTGATGTTATGAAAATTTTGCCTACTGAAATAACCAGCCAACTGCATTTACTAAGAAACAAAGATGATACTTTCTAGTTGCCATGTACTGTTTAAGTCATTTAATCCATACAAAAAATTTAAAAGTTGTCAATACTATTGTCTTCATTTATAAAAGAAAAAAAATGAAGGTTAATTCATTTGTCTGACATTGTGCAACTATTAAGTGGCCTAGGCAATGTGTCCTATTGTTTCTCAGCTAATAAAAGTATATGTGTAGTTAGTACTTTGAGCATTGGAGTTAGCTTTGAATTTGAGTTTTGGTTCCATCACTTACTGGTTATGAAAGCTTGGACAAGATACTTAATCTACATTTTTAATCCTTGGTATATTCATATCTAAATTGGACTGATACTGGTATCACCTACTAGAATACATTCATGAAATATGAATAGGGTAATGCATGCAATAGTTTTATTGCAACTGGGAATTTTGAAATTTCCAAAAAGTGCATACATTATTACAGGCATAAAATTAGTAGAAATTTAACTCAGAAGAAGCACTTTATATTTTAAATTACATTGTGCCTTCCAACATGAGTACACATATGTAAACCTAATTTTTTCAAATTATTTACAAGAAAGAAGGAAGAAGGAAGGAAGGAAAGAAAGAAAGAGGAAGGAAACTTATAGGACTTCTGAAATCTGGAGAAACTGGCTGAAAACACCTTTTAAGAGTATGGTTCATCAATTATTTCATTTCTTGGCCTCTTGAATATTATTAAATTATTCCTTTCTTAATTGTACAAAATAATGTTTGAGCATCAGAATAACAGGAAACAGTGAGATGGCAATGAAGAAAGAGCTAATGTTAAGATGCCTTGAGAGGTTACATTTATAGTGATCTTTGACATCCTTCATTTTACACCACTTGCCTGTGCCTAGGATGAATTGTGAGGACAAATCCTATGAGATGTTTAAGTTAAATGACAAATAAAAAATTAAAAGCAATTGCATTAATTTGCTAGGGCTGCTGGAACAAAGTGCCACCAAATGGATGGCTTACACCAGAGAGATTCACTGTTTCATATTTCCATGCCCAAGGTTAAGGTGTTGGCATATTGGCTCCTATTGAGAGTTGTATGGAAAAGTCTTTCCTCTGCTTCTCTCCTTGCCTTTGGTTGCTTTTTGCACCCCTCCCTAGTCTCTGCCTTTATTTTTACATGACATTCTCTCTTTGTGATGTCTGTGTCCAAGAGTTTCCCTTTATAAGCATACCAGTCATATTTAACTAGAGGCCCATACTACTCTAGTTTATCTTCATTTTAATTAATTATACCTGTAATGACCCTGTTGTCCAATAAGCTCACAATCTAAGGTCCTAGGAGCTAGGACTTCAACTTATGAATTGGGGTTAGCACAACTTAACTTATAATAGCAATGATCACAGGTGGATGTACTGAGTAAATCTAAGACAAGGAATATTAACATAAATGGGAAAATAATTTTTTGGGGGAGCTTTTTTATTATTATTGTTGTACTGGGAGTACATTGTAACATTTACACAAGTTCTTACAGTATATCATAGTTGAGTTCACCCCCCATCATTCTCCTTCATCCTTCCTCCCCCTATTCCTAGAATAGTTTCTACAGGTCTAATTTCTTTCCATTTACATACTTGTGATGCATGCTTGTGATGGTGCATACATAATATTTGCACCATATTCATAGTTTTACACTAAAGTAAAAATTGCTTTTAGAAAAAAATTGACTTAATGCTTGAATGGCAATAATATGTCTGGAAAGAATTTTATGGGTTAAATTAACCAAACTTAAGAAAAGCTGACAAATTGATGTGATTACTAAAAATATTAAAGCAGATGAAGTCTGCAAGAATTATAGCTGAGATCACCATCAAAGCATATTCCAAAAGAGATGAAAGTCATAGCTAAATTTAAAGAATATGCTAATAAGTTTTCTGTTCAATAGCAGTGAAGGTATCAAATTCCTCTTCAAAGAAAGCATATAAGCAAAGGTGATAGGCATCTGTTGCAGATAGAAGAGGAATTTGGGAAAGTTTCTGAAGAGACCTGGCATACCTGCTCCTTCATTAATTGGGATTAAATGATACCTGAAAGTCTCTACCTCCCTAGGGCTCCCTGGCTTTTATTGAATATCTGTTTTTCCCCTTTTTCCTCCTTTGAAGTGCAAAGAGTAAAACAAATCCTAAGTAACCTAACTTCTTTGGATCAGACATACCAGTGTATCTGACATGGGTAATTGCCATGTAGATTTTTTGAGGACCGTTGCACACTTTCTGCTTGGACAATTCTTTACATGTGACTGATTCTGTGGCTGATCCTCCAATTTGCCTGATTTTTCCAGGTGTGTTCTTTTGACTTAGTTAATCAAGTGCCGATCCATGACAACTCCAAGACCCATCCTACCTGGCTGGATGTTAATCTTGATCCTTTTAGGTGGCAAGAGGGCATCTATGCAAAGAAGGTTAGTTCCTCAGCTACCACTGATCTGAGAGAGCCATCTCAGCCTAGCAGCTATAAATGTACACAGGAGTTAGACCTAGTTTGAGTCACAGTTTTACAAGTTTTTGTCATTAAATATTTTAAGCATTTCTTAAAGTTCAGCTGAAGGCAACAGGAGGCTTGACAGGTAGATAGAGCACAGAATCCAGAGGTGACACTGACAAGCTAAGCAGGAATCTAGGCATGTGATCTATGCCAGGGAGATTCTGTTTGGGAATAATGATGACAAAGAAAAGAGGACAATATGCAATAGATGGAAATCCACACAAACAGGTGGTGATGGTGAGGGATCTAATCTCAATACCTATTTTAATGCTTGGGATTAGAGAATAGATTTTCAGTCTCTGTAGAAAAATTATGAAAGCAAAACACCACCCAGGCTAGTAAGAGTTCATGTACAATAAAAGTTCCACAAGTAGAAATCTGGATAGGGACTTAGTTATTGTACGTAGGTAGTTTGGTTAAGGAAAGAAGCTAGATTTCATTTGGTATAAATGCTACAGCATTTTATCATGGAATTAGGAGAAATGTTTGTTGAAGGAAATCAATATTTGTTACCCAAATTGTGTCACTTGAGCAGTTTCAATTAATTTTTCTGGTGGTAAAGGCAGAATTGTCCATGAGTCTGAAGTGAAACTAAGCCTTTATGAAAGGGGAGTGATATTATTATGAAGGAGAGAGCTCTAAAGCAAGGAGACAGAAAGCCAAAGTCTTTAGAAATGCATTTGGAAACTTGACAGTTTCACTGTCGTATGTTATCCTGAAGATTACTTTGACTACTTATTGGAACCAAATCTAGGGATAAAGAAGTCCAAATATCTTTGAGCAAGAAAGAGTCAACACCACACATAACCCCATGAAGGGAATCACACTTCATGGCAAAGTCCAAAGTAGATTGTTGCCTAGCCAGATATGGCCAGATGAGTTGTTTAGATGAAAGGCCCAGAGGCCTTTAACCTGTGACAATGTCTATGTGTTTCCTAATAGATTCAGTAGAATGCAGATTCAGACACATGTGCCTGTGATAAGTTAATGTGTTTACTTAGTTGCTTTGTTTCCTGGAAGAGACTTAAGGACTAGAATGGCTTTGACTGGTGACTGAAAAGCAGAAGTTTGTTAATAATCCTTATCTCTGTAGAAGAGATTAGAAAAGATGAGAAATTAAACCTTGCAATTATGCCAAAGTTACTTCAATACTTTGTTTGACCTAAAGAATGGAAGTGAAACCTACCTTGAGCAAAATTGAAGGGGGCTTTATTCCTACTTCTCTTCTCTTCTTTCAGATACATTCTATGTTTTAGGAGCAAAGTTGTGGGGCTGTATGAATCCCTGGGGCTTTAGATTTCTGTTGAGGACATCTGCCTATCATACTGCACCACATTGTATTTTTTTCTAACCTGACTGACCAAATATATATATTCTTTTTCAGGCACATGGGTTGAGGTATTTCTGGTTATTCTTTAGCCCTCAGTACAATTGTAAGCAACTGTCATTTAATTTATGCTTTGTTTACTCTTTTTTTTATAGTTGCAAAGAGGAAAAATTGCATTTACTTTTAAATCTACTTTTGTTAAAATATATTTACTTATGTAGGCCAACAGAGCATCTTGGCCTATTGGTCTCTGTGGATAAAATAAACATATGTACTAGATTATATGGTTATTTGAAATCTTTATAGAAAACTCACAAAAGCTTGAAAATGCTTCTATATGAAGTTAAATTATAGGCATCTAGAATTGACTATACAATTCCATGTATTTATATATTAAAACATCCCAAAGGTAATGTTGTATTTATAACATTATCAAGATTTTTTAGCAGAAATATTTAAGAACAAAAGATACAACAATTTAATTTTTAGGTACCTAAAATTTACATGGAGAAGTAAAGAAGAGCTTTTCTATTTTATGGTATGAAATTTAGTTTAAAGAAGGCAATAGCTGTAGAATTCATAGTCAGGAAGAGGACAGATAGAAGACTATCACACAATTCAATTCTAATTTTTTAAATGTTACTTTTATGTTGGTTAAGTTTTGTTTTTATTCTCTTTAAAATACTTTCAATTAAAGCATAATTCAAAATAACTATTATGTAATGGTACTTTGTGTACTCAGCTTTCATTTACATATTCAACAGATACACATTAAATGTCTAGAATCTCCACTACACTGTGCTGAGAATCTGAAGTAGTGAACAAGTGTTATGCTGTCTGCTCTCATGAAGCTTCATTCCAACAAGTGAGGAATCAGATAAGAGGCTACGATGCTGCAACATACAAAGATGATTCAAGTGGCCTTAATCCAGTCTTCAACACAGGCTTCCTAGAGGAAACATTTATACTGAGAAAATGGAAGATAAGAGGGATATTAAAGAAAAATAAGTATGTGGTGGGGTTGGAAAAGAACTTTGTTTTTCTACAAATGATTTATCTAATTTTTTTTTTTTAAGAGAAACATGGCCTTTTTGCTAGTTTGAGATAAAGATAACTTCACTGGGAGATTCCTTGTGTTGTTTCCATGCATGTATGTATTATAACCCCAAATGGTTCATTTCTACCACTCCTTTTTGCTCTTCCCTAGTCCCCTTCCCATGGTTGGCCTGACCAGTGTAAGATTTCTATATTCATTCCTACACAGTGAACACATCAACCACATTCAAGTTTTGGTTTCATTCCCTTGCCCTATCCTCCCATGCGCTGCCTTCTGTTAGTGTGACCTGTGTTCCATAATATTGCTGCATTTGTTTTAGGTCTATAATCTGCATTTGAGGGAGAACATGCAGCTTTTGGCCTTCTGAGCCTGAATAACTTCACTTAAGTTGATGTTCTCCAGTTCCATCCATTTACCGGTGAATGACAAAATTTCATTCTTCTTTATGGCTGAGTAAAATTCCATTGGGTATAAATACCACATTTTCTTAATATATTCATCAGTAGTGGGGCATCTTGGCTGTTTCCATAGCTTAGCAATTGTGAATAATCCTGCAATAAACATGGGTGAGTGTGCTTTTGTAATACCCTGACTCACATTCCTTCAGGTATATCCCTAGGAGCCATATGGCTGGATTGTATAACAGATATACCTTTAGTTTTTTTAAGGAGCCTCCATATTGTTTTCCATAGTGGTTGTTCTAGCTTACGTTCCCACAAGCAGTGTATGAGGGTTTCTTTTTCCCACATCCTCACCAACATTTGTTGTTGGTGGCGCAGGAGTGAGGTGGAATCTTAGTGTGGTTTTGATTTGCCTTTCCTTTTTGGCCATTTGGACTTTTTCCTTTGAAAAGGTTCTGTTCAGTTCAGTTGCCCATTTCTTTATTGGTTCATTGATTTTTGGGGAGTTTAGTTTTTGAGCTCCCTGTATATTCTGGTCATCAGTCCCTTGTCTGATATACAGCTAGCAAAGATTTTCTCCCATCTTGTGGGTGGCCTCTTCAGTTTAGAGACCATTGCTTTTGTTGGGCAGAAGCTTTTTAATTTTATGTAGTCCACTTGTCAATCCTTTCCAATAGTTGCTGAGCCACTTGAGTTCTACTGAGGAAGTCCTTGCCTATACTTATTGCTTCCAGTATATTCCCTGTTCTTCTCTGCGCTAGCTTCAATGTTTTGGTTCTGATATTAAGGTCCTTAATCCACTTTGAGTTGATACTAGTACAGGGTCACAGGGATGGATCTAGTTTCAGTTTTCTGCAGGCAGATATCTAGTTTTCCTAGCAATGTTTTTTGAAGAGGCTGTCTTTTCTCCATCATATATTTTTGGCAACTTTGTTGAAAATTAAGTGGGCATAGTTGTATGGATTTATACCCAGGTCCTCTATTCTGTTCCATTGTTCTTCATATCTGTTTTTGTGCTAGTCCCATGTTGTTTTTATTGCTATGTTTCAGTAGTATAGTTTGAAGTCAGGTATTGTGATACCTCCAGCATTGCTCTTTTCGCTGAGTATTGCATTGGCTATTCATAGACTTTTGTGTTTCCAAATGAATTATAGGTCATTTTTTTTTCAATCTCTGTGATGAAAGTTACTTGGATTTTGATGGGAATTGCATTGAACATGTAGATTGCTTTTGGTAGTATAGCCATGTTTGCTATTCTGATTCTGCCAATCCATGAGCATGGGAGATCTTTCTACCTTCTGTAATCTTCTTCAGTTTCTTTCTTAAATGGTTTGTAGTTTTCCTTGTGGATGTCATTCACATCCTTTGCTAAGTTTATTCCTAGATATTTGTTTTGTTTTGTTTTTGAGGCTATTGTGAATGGAATTGTTTTCCTATATTCTTTTTCAAGTGGTTCATTGTTGGTGTATACAAAAGCTACTGATTTTTATAAGTTGATTTTGTATTCTGCTACTTTGCTAAAGCTGTTTATGGTGTCTAGGAGTTTTTGGGTGGAGGTGGAAAAGAACTTTTCGAGCAGATGGAATAAAATAGCAATGAACAGTCTAGAGATTTACAGTATATGTTAGGGTTTTAAATCTTTAACTTGGGGAGAAAGCAGAAGCTCCTGAAAGTCTTTGATGAGGGTAAAATTCAGGGCTGCTACATATTGTACACATGATCACACCCATGACACAACAAAGGTGAGTGCTAGTTGGTGGAGACCTCCTACAGTTATACATTTATGATGATGATTTTCTGGTAGATGGTGACAATTTTTAGACTGATGGAAGTACATTTTCTTGAGGAAGGTCCTCTAAGATTCACAAAGACTATGCATTCTGGCTAGCAACAGGATCTGATTGCACCAGTTTGCATTTTAAAATACCCCTCTCTAGTGAACATTTAGAGAATGAATTAGAGAAAGGAGGGAATGAGTGTGAGGATACCCTTTAGGCAACTCTTGGTTTATTCATGTGAGAAATAAAAGTGGTTTGGAAGAGGATGATATCATGATGTGAAAGAAGAATGGATCTGAGACATATTTATTGAATAGAGTCAATGGACCTTGATGAATTGAATAGATGAATTGGAGCCTCTTAGGTTACTGGCCTTTAATTTACCAATTTCATTTGTGATTTTAATAAAAAGGAATCATTTAGCTCTCAGGCTTTTAGCTGTTCTTTCCAAATTTTTGGAAATTTTTCCAATGTCGAGTCTTTTTCAGCAAGAAAACTTTGTTATCCAAGGTTGAAATACATATTTTGGTATTCTGCTTCAACTAAATTTTGCCTTTTTTGCCTGCCAAAACAACTGAACACTGCTATCAAGTTGGAGTCCATTATAATCCTCAGTTCACGTTGGACTGTTCTATTATTTCTGCTGCTCCAGCTGCTGAATGACTGGGTTTTGATGATTACATCCTCCCCTTCCCTTATGCATCCCAGAAGCTTAAGCTCCTGATTTTCCATGGAAATTCATTAAGTTATTTCCCCTTAATTGTCATAAACTCTTCAATGCCTTATGAATTTTTCTTCTGTTCTCTAACTGGAATTTCATTGCCTTCTGACTTGTTAATGACTGAAAATATCATTAACCTGCTGCTGTTTTCTGGCTTTATCATTAATAACAATGCTGTACATTCTGTAATGTGACAACCACCCTTAGGACCCAGATAGATGTGTGATGCACACACACACACACACACACATACACAAGCTTCCAGGCTTTTCAATTGGAATCACTACTCTTTTCTTTTTTTTTTAGACCTTTGTAAAAAATTGTATATTATGGTCATTCAGTATGGTGGCAGATTTTGGATTTTTGTGGTTTCTTTGCCAGCAGAGTTGGGCCTACACACAAGCACTATGTCTAAAGTACCTGCAGTTAGTATTGACCTTGGCACCACCTACCCTTGTATGGGCATCTTTCAGCATGCAAAAGTGAAGATAATTGCCAATATCTAGGGAACCAAACCACACCATGCTATGTTGTCTTCGCCAACTCTGAATGATTGGTGATGCCACAAAGAATCAGGTTGTGATGAACTCCATCAACAGTTTTGAACCAAATGTCTGATTGGATATAGATTTGATGATCTTGTTGCCCAGTCAGATATGAAGCATTGGCCCTTTATGGTGGTGAATGATGCAGGCCAAGGTCCAAGAAAAATACAAAGGGGAGAAAAAAGTTTCTATCCAGAGGAGGTGTTCTCCATAATTTTGATAAAGATGAAGAAAATCACAGAAGCCTGTTTTGAGAAGACTACTACCCAGGCTATGGTCAGCTTATTTTAACTACTCCCAGTGTCAGGAAACCAAAGAAGTTGGAACCATTGCTGATGTCAAAGTGCTTAGAATTATCCACAAGCCAACTGCTGCTGCTATTGCTTATGGCTTGAACAAGAAAGTTGGAGCTGAAAAAAATGTGCCAATTTTTTGTTTAAGATGTGTCAATCCTCACTATTGAGAATGGGATCTTTGAGGTCAAATTGACAGCTGAAGACACTCACTTAGGTGGAGAAGACTTTGACAATTAAATGGTCAAGCATTTTATTGCGACTTCACATGCAAGCATAAGAAGGACATCAGTGAGAAAAAGAGAGCTGTCCTACATCTCCTTACTGCTTGTGAATGAACTAAGTGTATCCTCTCCTCCAGCTCCAGCCCAATATTAAGATTGGTTCTCTCTATGAAGGAATTGAGTTCTATACTTCCATATTCTGTTCTCAATTTGAAGAGCTGAATGCTGATCTGTTCTGTGGCACTCTGGACCCTGTCGAAAAAGCCCTTTGATATTATCCTGGTGTACAGTTCTACCTGTATTTCCAAGATTCAGAAGCATTTACAAGACTTCTTCGATGGAAAATAACTGAATAAGAGCATTAACCCTGATGTAGCAGCTGCTTATGGTGCAGTTATCCTGGCAGCCATTCTCTCTGGAGACAAGTCTGAAAATATTCAAGATTTGCTACTGTTGGATGTCACTCCTCTTTTCCTGGGTATTGAAAATGCTGGTGGAGTCATGACTGTCTTCATCAAGTGCTATACTACCACTCTTACCAAGCATACTTCTTGTACCCTGTGGTGTCACTTAGCCTCTAGTCCATTTTGCTGTAGTTATTTTGGAAATGGGATCTCATGAACTATTTACTAAGGCTGGCCTTGAACCATGATCTCCCAGTTTCAGCCTCCAAAGTGGCTAGGATTACAAGCATGAGCCACTTATGCCTGGTTTGATGTCACTTTTGATATTGATGCCAAAGCTATCCTCAATGTAGAAAAAAAGAGTACCAGAAAACAGAACAAGAGTAACACATGAGGGACAAGATTCATTTGAGCAAGGAGGATATTGAGGGTTTGATTCAAGAACCTCAGAAGTACAAAGCCGATAATGAGAAGCAGAGGGATAAGGAGTCATCCAAAAATCTGCTGGAGTCCTGTGCATTCTACATGACAACAATTACTGAAGATGAGAAACTTCAAGGCAAGATAAATGGTGAGGAAAAACAGAAGATTCTTGACAAGTATAATGAAATCATTCTATGATTAGGTAGGAATCAGACTGCAGAGAAGGAAGAATTTGAACATCATTGGAAAGAGCTGGATAAAGTCTGCAACTCCATCAGTACTGAGCTATAGCAGAGTACCTTATGCAGGAAGAATGCTTGGGGCTTCCTTGTGGGGTAGCTCCTCCTTATGGTAGTTCTTCTTCAGGGCCCATCACTAAGAAGTTGATTATGCTAATTCAAGCATAGATGTATAATTGTTCTGCACAGAAAAACATTGAAGATTTAGCAAATTCTATAGCAGTTTTAAAATTGAGCCGCTATAGTAAATTACTGGGCATTCTCAATACTTGAATATGAATTTGTGCACAGAGAAAGAAAATGACATTGTACTTTATTAACAATGTAAGTAGAAAATATAACATCTTAAATAAAAATATTCAAGGGCTGGGATGTAGCCCGGTGGTACAGCGCTTGTGTAGCACGCGTGAGGCCCTGGGTTCGATCCCAGCACCAAAAAAGAAAAGACAAAATAAAATAAAATAAAATAAAAATATTCAAAATTGGCAAAAATAATCTACACATTCTTCTGAGCTCTTTTATGGTGATCATATATGTCATATAACATGGTCACGTCTGATGACCAAATGATGATCTGACGCTGACTATTTTAGATTTAGTGTGCCTTTGCTTCATAAATATTATGATAGCAGAGACTATTGAAAAGACATTTAATAAGAAAATTAGAAAATAAAAAAACCAGTAGGATATCTGGTTAACACATGGTTAGAAGATTGTGTCTAAACAAATGAGTATACAAATAAATTACAGCATAACAGAATTTCATGTGGTCGAATTCTCTGTTAGAAAATACAACTTTAGGTGGTCACAGCTTTCTTGTTTTTCTTCTCTTTTTTACCTTGAAGTCTACCTTTGTACATTAAAGAACCTCAAATTGTTATGTAGGAAAAAATAGAAGAAAATAATGCAAAAGAGCAGTCCATTTATTTTATGGCATTCTCTAAAAAGAAATGTGGGCAGTGAGAGAGGAACTGTCTTCTATGACTTGGGAGTTATGTATAACCTTCTATTTTTTATTATTGTTGTGCTGGGGGTACATTGTGACATTTACAAAATTATTACAAGATATCATAGTTAAATTTACCCCCTCTATCATTCTCCTTTATTCCTCCTCCCTCTACTCTTGGAATAGGTTCAACAGGTCTCCTTTTTCCATTTACATATCTGGGTTCACAATATTGGCACAATATTCACCATCCTACACCCTTTACTTATATCCTCCCCCTTCCCACTGGTACCATATCTTCAAGCAGGATTAACCTATTTTGAATTGCTGTCTAATTTCTATTTATGTGAATTGATGAATCAATTGTATGTTAACTACACAAATGAGTAAATTTCCTAAAAAACTTATTAACTCTGTCTATCTTTTATGTAACATGTTGGATATTTGTATAGTGAGGACCTTTGCAATATTGGTTTGTAAGAAATACTTATCATAAGTTATCATATTGCAACACTGATAAAAACACACACCCAAAATACCTGGGTATGGTGGCTTAAACCTGTAATCCTAACTATTTGCCAGGTGATCAGGAAGATAATGGTTCCATGTCAGCCCAGGCAAAAAGGTTGGGAGCCTCATCTCAAGCAATAGCTGAGTGTGATGATGCACACCTATCATCCCAGGAACAAAGGGAAGCACAAATAGGAGAGCTGAGGTCCAGGCTGACCCAGGAATAAAGTGAGACCCTATCCCAAAAATAACCAACATAAAAAGGGCTGGTGGACTGGCTCAAGTACAGTGTCTGCCTAGCAAGTGGGAGGCCTTGAGTTCAACTTCCAGTTCCACCAAAAAAAAAAAAAATCACCAAAAATTTGGTATCAATTGCTCCTAGAGACAATAAGAGAAACCTAGGATCAGGGCTTGCAGGAGGAGTGTTAGGAAAGTGCGGTTTAGAACTCAATTGAGCAGGCAAGGGCAAGAAGGGGCAAAGCGAAGTTTTAGATAGAAGGACATAGTGAGGTAGTGAGAAAATACCTGCACCAGTAGCTAAATATTTTGGAAGTTCAAAGAGAAGAGACATATAATCAAGGGCCAAGTTTTAAAATCAGAATTCCTGATAAATATTTAAGAATCAATTTTTAAATATTCTTCAGGAAATTTTTTTTAGTACCTCTGATTGAAGGGGCAACAGTGAGTTTAAAGAGCATCCTGAAATGGTGTGCATACACATTACTTTTCCTGGAAAGAACTTAATGGATTTTATTATATTTTCAAAAGGGATTTAAAGATCTCAACAAAACTAAAACTACAATATTATGAAAGATCTCCAGAAACTAAAATATGTACATGGGTGGCTATTAATTCTAATATATGCAACAGAAGCACATGTAAGAATGGAAGATTTATAATCTCAAGTTGCTGAAGAACTCAGTGGAGGGAGAGTTAACTGCCACACAAAAGTATGCCACTGATTTTTTGACATATGATTAAAGGTATTTTCTGTTCACAGTTAATCTCCACTTCAGAACACTTTTGCATTTCATAGGGAATGATTAAGTTGAAGAAAATTACTTGAACATTAGAAGAGAGATTGGCTTCCATAAAAAATACTATGTGCTAAACAAATATTTCTACAAACATAGAAAACATTTCAGCCAGTTTAGGTAGAAATAAATACACAGACAAAACACCAGTGCTAGTAGCTGTAATTAGGTGATTAAATGAAATGTATTATACTAGGAGAATATTGCTAAATTCACAAATTCCCACTATAAGGAGACATTTCATCTCTATCTCTATTTTACAGGCTTAGTTCACACAATAGCACTAAAATGTTCATTTCTATTAAAATTTCAGTTAAAATTTCCTCCAAAGTAATGTATTCTAATGGAGGTTTTAGCAAGATTGACATATTTGACAGATAAATTAATTCTCAGGCTTAATTGTGTTAGAACATTATTTTTTTAACTGGGAAATTGGCCAATATATGTGCAAGTTGTTGCCAAGACAAGTATTAGATATTTTTAGTCACTTAAAATTGCTTCAAGTTATTAAAGTAGTCACCAATTTCAGAAACAAATTTAATTGATTACAATTAAATATTTATTGTGTGTTAATTAAATATTTATTATATGTTTAAAGAAAAAATAATAAAGGAGAAAATTATAGAGACATTTAATTGTCTCTGCTGAAGTATTAATTTACTATCAAAACTAGGAGCTGAGTATGCCAAGCTGAATATGTGTAAAGAGCATATATTTTTATTCTGGTGTTATTGGTTCAAAAGAGAGAATAGTTATCTCATGCTAAGATATAATACCCTACTACATCATTAGGAAATAAAGGAAAATTATAATAAATAGATTTTTATTTAAAAATGAGCAAAATTCTTTTATTATTTCATTGTGAAGTTTTATCACACTGAGATTTAAATAAAGGGAAAATTGAAAAAGAAATAAAGATAATTGATATAAATAGCACAGAAGACTAGGAAACAAGAAGACTGCTTTAGGCTACTAATTAAAAGAGACAAGATAATTTGCAGTGGGTGTGGATTCAAGAATAACGTGAAAAGAATACAATGAATTATTCTTGATGAAAATTAAGAGTGCTTTTAGTAGTAATTCTTGTATTAGAATGTAACTACGACTCTAATTAAAATAATACCCACAGTTGTCAAGTAGAAATATGCCTGTGAAATTAGCATATTAACAAGACTCATATTTTTTCCAAAATGCACTTGTACCATTATTCTAGAAACAGACTAACACATTTAATAGTATTTGGATACCATTAGAAACGGTACAAGTACTTCATTCCAAAAACTATTTAAAGTCTTTCCCAGGAGCATATAATTTCCATAACACTAGATAGAAAACTACTTATTCTTACTTATGCTTGTGACCTCAATTTTAAACACGTGAAATACACTATCCCTTGCAAGGTTGTTGTTAGTCTTTCCAATTTAAACCAGGAGGTTGCATGGTAGACTGCTAAATGAAGAATATGATTGGGGTTGGTGCTGTCAGATGTCAAAGTACATGCTTGCAGGAAGAAAAGAGCTAACATTTTGAAATGGCAGCTCTCAGTATACCTGTCATCTCCTCTAATGCATGACAAGACTACTGTCAGCTAGTTATTATTGTTATTACCAATTTATACTTAAGAAAGGAAGCTCCCAAAGATTGTGTAACATTCTAACTCACATATTTAGTTCAAGGTAATAACAGAATACAAACAACAAACTTGATGAACTAAAAAATAATCATAAGAATGTTTTGGTATATTCCCAGCTTTTAAATAATCTGTTTTAAGCAAAATATTAAATGGCTAAATATCTAACCTCATTAATTATTTAAAGATACAATATTGATTAATTTGAAAATAATTTGCTATTAATAAATTAAATATTTCTATTATAAACATTAAGAGATGGTTTTAAAAATGTTACATATGTTATAAAGAGAAATAGGGAAAATTCAGAAAGAGAGACGGGAAGAAAAGCAAAATATTAATGTGCATGGAAACTTTCAGTATTTTTGTGACATTCTTTTTAGTATTTTCACTCTTTTTATTCTCCTTTTACACATTTTGTGTTTTTATTTTAAATATTTTTGGTTATTATGTATAGTTAATAGTCATTCCTTTTTTTCTTTTCTTTTCAAAACTTGTCTATATATTTTGTCTTGTTTCCAAACGATTTTAAACCTGTCAAAAGCATATACTTACTTGGTTGTCATCATTAATTTAATACATATTTTGTTTAGCTATAAAACATATTTAATATTTAATGGGCTCCCAAGTTTTGCTATTATAAAGAATACCAAACTGAACATCCTGCATTACTTCTTTAGATAGATTTTCAAAAATTAACTACTGGATTAAGATGTAATCATAAATTTAGGTCTTTTGAGTGATTTAATCAAATTGCTTTTTAAAAAGTTTGGTCAGTTAATGGTAAATAGATATATATTAAGATGTTTATATTCCTGTAAGGCTGGAGAAGTATTATCACTAAAAATAGGATTTCATTTGCATTTCTTTGCCCACCAGAGTCAGTGAGCATTTATACCACATTTTTTCACATTAATGCAAGCAGGAGAGAATATTGGAACAAAACAGGAAACAACAGAGCTCAGGATTCTCGGTGATAAGGAAAATTTGAATGCATTAGTCAGTATGAGCACACTAATATTCCATCTTGGACAAGAGAAGGTATTTACTGAAATGCAGAAAAATTATACTTTTTGCACTTGTTCAAAATTTGTGCACTTGCCAATGAAGACAGAAACAGCCTGAGCTATTTATCATAAAACAATTTTTTTTTTCTAAGTCTCAATTTTGGCCAACTGCGGATAGAGAAAATGGGGAATAGGTGACTGATGTGTAATCCTTCAAGCAAGGAAGCTATTGATTCTTACTTCAGAGTGGGGATCCACTGAGCACACGATGCTCAATAAATATCAGGGATCAATGGAACTAACTAGAATAATGGTGGAAGACAAAGATCTAGAGCAGAACTTGGGCAAATAGATTAATTTTAAATAGCCTGTGCTAGCTAAGGAGACAATGGTGGTTAATACAACAGAACATAGTTTTACATAATTTTCAACCAGTACATATTCCTTAGAAAGAAAACATTCATCAAATTCAGGTACAGTTATGAAAAGATTCCTGAATGGGTAGATACCCATGACATTGGCTAGTAAGACTGGTTCCCACATCATGCATATCAGAATCCCAGAATAAGGACCATTCTTTCTTCTGTTTTTCTTTTTCTCCTTTCTAAAAGTTATGCTAAAATATACATAACATAAAATTTATCATTTTATCCATTTACAGAGGTACAGTTTATTATCATTGCCTATTGTTTTGTGAGTAGGTTAATCTGACATTACATTTTTTAGAAAAAGCACACATAAATTACTATGAAAATAGAGTAGAGCCATTATTTCTGCTTAGAAGATCAAATCAATGTACTGAGATTATGCAACACCTGAATTGGACCTTGTAGAGTGAGTAGGTGTTTTCTAGGTAAGCAACATAAGAAGAAATGACATTGCAAATAGACAAAAGCTTGTGACCTGAGGTGTAATGTTAAAAGTGTGCGCCCTACATTTCAGGAGCAGGGAGTCACTGGTCTAGGCAGAGCAGAGCTTAGACTGTTATTGAATCAATAAGGAAACAAGTACACCTTTTTTGAAGTACTAGCTTCTGATACAAAAGATGTGATCTATTTCTTAGTTCATCCTGTTAACATCTCCTGAACTCAGTACCCACACATACATTGCAAGAGCAATTGGACAAAATCAGTAGTTGTCAAATGCTTGTTTGTTCAGAGGCAGGCTGTTAAGTTTTTCAGCCTTGAGACCATACAGTCTTGATCTTTGTTGCAACTACTTAACTCTGCAGTATAGTGTGGAGGCAGTCACAATCTGTAAACAAATGGACAAAGCTGGTTTTCACCTGTAGGCAGCACTTTGCCAACACTTGGACCAGATAATCTCCAAGTATTCTTCCTATATTGATATTCTTACAATTCTAGCATTTGATTTCTATTTTCTAAATATTGTTGTTTCAAACAGGAAACAGGTTTAATCACAAAGAAGTACATTTTAAAATCTGAGTTGTTTTGTGTATGTATATGTGGTGCTGGGGATCAAACCTATAGCTCTGAATCTGCTAGGCAAGCACTATACCACTAAGCTACATTCCAGCCCTGTACTAAAGCATTTTTAAAACTACATTCTAGTTGCTCTTTCATTGCAAAGGGGTAGCTGAATATCAGTCTTTAGTTGCTGCAAATAATGATGTGGATATTCACCTTTCTACGTAGGAGGATTTGAATCCCATACTCTTATACAAGAAGGCAGAATAGTCAAAAGGTTGTAAAGCTAATACTCTTGTAGAGATCTATGACAATCTTCTTCTAGGAAAATATAGATCATGTAGAATGCAAATTTATAATAATTTACCCTTAACAATAGCTATAGGGTTTATCTTAATGGCAGATGTGTCCTCATTTATTTTAGCTTTGGATGGATCAATGTAAGAGAATGTAGCTCTCTATTTAGTGCCTATATTAAGCCAAATTTAAACATGTGTTTGAATAATGCATAACTAATGAGAATTATTAAGAAATTTAAGATTATTAATATTTCCAATCCAGTGGAAACTAAAGCCAGCCTAGAGGTGGAATAAAGACAATGAACCCAGTTTTTATCCTACATAATACTGTAGAGGCATAAATTTATTAAATAGTTTTGCTTTAATAACCTTGGTGTATCTTTCTATGGAGTGAACACTCACACTAAATAGCTATATGGAAGCAATTGGAGGAGGAGGGAAAGTTCATGACTGATGAAAAACTTTGAGTTATCTCTTATAGTATTAAAACAAGGAAAACTTCCTTTAAAATGTTTATTTAGAATTAGTTCTTAGGACCATGAATGTAGATTATCAACATGAGGACCTCTGTTTATTTAATAAAGTTCTTTTAAAGAAAAATATAATAATGTTTGTTTAGAAGCAAACAATAGAAATATATTCTTGTATTGTACATATATCTCTTCATCTAGTCTTTTGTAAGAATGAAAATTTGATACATGGAGACATAAGTTCAGGCTCAGAATTGAGAATAAGGATATCCAGTATAGAGAACAGTGGCTTACCTTTATTGCCATCAGAAATAGAACTGGAATTGGACACAGGTCTGCCAGCTAGAGTCTGCATCCACCTGTATCCCTTGCAGCTGGTAGAGACCATGCTCCAAAGTTCATGGCAATGAATGAATATCAGTGATGTACGTGGTGGCCACACTTCCTGACACAGGGGAACACTGACAACCAGAACAACCTTAGGGTCCTATGGTTAAGTGGGCAATGGTGCCTTGAGCAGCCAGGGTCTCTGGATGCCTTCATGGGGTTTTGCTGCTCCATCAGCCTAAACTGGTTAGAGCAGAGATCAGCAAACTTTCCTTGTTACAGTTTAGAGAGTAAATATTTCATCTTTCCTGGACCAGTCTCTGTTACAACTGCTCCTATATGCTATCACAGGGCAAAACAGCCATGTAAGGGCATTAATGTTGTTGTGCTCCAATAAAACTGTCTATGAACACTGAAATTTGAGTTTCATATAATTTGTATGTGTCACAAAGTAGTCTTCCATTTTTTGATTGTTAAAATTTGTAAAAATCTTTGTAGAGAAGTTCATACAAAAAAACAGGCATTGGGTCAGATTTGGCCCAAGGGCTGTATTTCCCCAAATTATGTGATAGACAGTTTTTTTTTTTTAAATCATTCTATTTTGAGTTCTCATTGTTACTAAACTGGCTTAGCCTTAGCTGTAGACTTTGTGCTACCATTGCCATTTGCATTACTTTTCATTGCTTGAGAACTTTTCCTTTCTACATTCATGTTAGGATACAGAGGGAAGGTGACTTACCCAATTTTCTTCCACTTTAATTCCCTCATCCACTCCTCTCCTTAATGATTTTGAGTACTTGCATGGATATGGACCTGCCAAGACAGGTATTTTAAGACAGGTATTTTTGGTTTTGTTTTGTTCTGATTTTTTTTTTGAAGTAATAAAGTTTGAACTCAGTGCCTTATTCTTGTTAGGCAAGGGCTCTACCAGTTGAGCCACCAGTCTTTATTTTATCTGAGAATGACTTTGAACTGCAATCATCCTCCATCTCACACCAACTGAGATTATAGGCATGAACCACAATTTCCAACCTGTTTTCCTTTCTGCAGTACTGAGGCTTGAACTCAGGATCTTCAAGTTGAGCCACTCCACCAGCCCTTTGTTTTGTGATGGGTTTTTTTGAGATAGGGTTTCACGAACTATTTGCCCAGGCTGGCTTTAAACCGTGAGCTTCCTGATCTCTGTCTCCTGAATAGCTAGGATTACAGGTGTGAGCTACCAGTGTCTGGCTCAGCTTGTGTTTTGAGAAAGGGTCCCCCTAACTTTTGCCCAGGCTGCTGTGATCCTCCAATCTTCTCCTCTTGAGTAGCTGGGATTACAGATGTGTACTACCATGGCTGGGTCCTGCTAAGACATTTTTAAGAGCACAATAGTTATTTCATTTCAATGAGTTCAAATATTTCTTCTTTAGAAGAAATATAAGGATTATTGATTTCTCACAAATTGTTAGTGAAATTTTTTAAAGTAAGTTAATACCCATTGTTGTGAACTAAATTATTGCCTTCAAATTCATATATTACACCCTTAACCCCAATGAAATAAATTTGAAGATAGGACATCTAAGGAGGCAAATATTGTTTTTTTTTTTTCTTTGTCAGAAATATGATCTGCAAATATTTTCTCTTGTCCCTTTCTTTTTTTTTTATTTTTCTTTTATTATTCATATGTGCATACAAAGATTGGTTCATTTCTCCCCCCTGCCCCCACCCCCTCCCTTACCACCCACTCCGCCCCCTCCCGCTCCCCCCCCTCAATACCCAGCAGAAACTATTTTGCCCTTATCTCTAATTTTGTTGTAGAGAGAGTATCAGCAATAATAGGAAGGAACAAAGGGTTTTGCTGGTTGAGATAAGGATAGCTATACAGGGCATTGACTCACATTGATTTCCTGTGCGTGGGTGTTACCTTCTAGGTTAATTCTTTTTGATCTAACCTTTTCTCTAGTACCTGTTCCCCTTTTCCTATTGGCCTCAGTTGCTTTAAGGTATCTGCTTTAGTTTCTCTGCATTAAGGGCAACAAATGCTAGCTAGTTTTTTAGGTGTCTTGCCTATCCTCACCCCTCCCTTGTGTGCTCTCGCTTTTATCATGTGCTCATAGTCCAATCCCCTTGTTGTGTTTGCCCTTGATCTAATGTCCACATATGAGGGAGAACATACGATTTTTGGTTTTTTGAGCCAGGTTAACCTCACTCAGAATGATGTTCTCCAATTCCATTCATTTACCAGCGAATGATAACATTTCGTTCTTCTTCATGGCTGCATAAAATTCCATTGTGTATAGATACCACATTTTCTTAATCCATTCGTCAGTGCTGGGGCATCTTGGCTGTTTCCATAACTTGGCTATTGTGAATAGTGCCGCAATAAACATGGATGTGCAGGTGCCTCTGGAGTAACAGTCTTTTGGGTATATCCCCAAGAGTGGTATTGCTGGATCAAATGGTAGATCGATGTCCAGCTTTTTAAGTAGCCTCCAAATTTTTTTCCAGAGTGGTTGTACTAGTCTACATTCCCACCAACAGTGTAAGAGGGTTCCTTTTTCCCCACATCCTCGCCAACACCTGTTGTTGGTGGTGTTGCTGATGATGGCTATTCTAACAGGGGTGAGGTGGAATCTTAGCGTGGTTTTAATTTGCATTTCCTTTATTGCTAGAGATGGTGAGCATTTTTTCATGTGTTTTCTGGCCATTTGAATTTCTTCTTTTGAGAAAGTTCTGTTTAGTTCACATGCCCATTTCTTTATTGGTTCATTAGTTTTGGGAGAATTTAGTTTTTTAAGTTCCCTGTATATTCTGGTTATCAGTCCTTTGTCTGATGTATAATTGGCAAATATTTTCTCCCACTCTGTGGGTGTTCTTTTCAGTTTAGAGACCATTTCTTTTGATGAACAGAAGCTTTTTAGTTTTATGAGGTCCCATTTATCTATGCTATCTCTTAGTTGCTGTGCTGCTGGGGTTTCATTGAGAAAGTTCTTACCTACACCTACTAACTCCAGAGTTAAGGAGGCAAATATTGTAAAAGGATGCCATAGTGGGAAGGCAGGGGAGAAATACCAGACCTTTCTTTGCACTCACAGAGAGATCAGAGATAGAAGGGAGCTATCTGCAAGCCAGAAAGAGAGTCCTCAGCAAGAACCAAATCTGCTGGCAACTAGAAACAAGACATCTGAGCCTCTACAACTGTGGGAAAGTAGGTATCTGTTGATTAAGTCACCAGTCGGTGCTATTTGGGGGGGAACCTGAACATATGCCCTATATATGGGTTGGGCAATAGCTTGCTAGTAAGCTACTTTTTCTTTAGTTTTTGCTCCATCCTTAAGCCCATTGATTGTTGATTGTTTCTTAAATATTCTTTCTTTAGATGAAAATAAAATTATATAAGAACACATATGTCATAGCTCAGCTTAGACTTATAAAACAGAGTTGGAAAAAGAACAAAGATGAAACAGCAATTTAAAAAGCCTGGTGTTTAATTGCAAGGACCAAGCACTTGGGAGAAGATGGAGTTTTCTGAACTCCAAGTTTCACTTCATATTTAAAGGGCCACATAGAAAGTCAAGTTCTTGTTCTATGTCAGAGAAAATGGAAGGATACAGAATTTCCATGACAGAGGAAAGAAGAGTTTGCCAGGATGGAAGAAGGAAGCTGGGAGATTAGTGAATGTAGGTCTAGATTGCTTGCATCTTGAAAAATCACCAGCATTTCACTCACTTGCCTTGGTTGAGGGTGGGGAGTGGGAAAGGAGGAAATCATGGAGATGGCAATATCAGGGAGTGTGCTGTGTGCACCCTGCCTTCCAGGGGACCCTGAACAGACACGGGCAGCTCTGTGATGAAAAGCATCTGCACAGTGATTCAGGCAGGGGAGAAGATGAAGCTCATCACTGCTTTGAGTCTTCAGGATCACAGAAGCAGCCTGCAGGTCCTTAGAGGATTTTTGAGAATTAAGAGATGATGTACATGCCAGGAGGTGCTTGCCTTTTGGGGAAAAATTGTCTGAGCTCCCAGCATCAGCCATGGTGTGAGGTAGATGGTGAGTGCTGTGATGACTCTTGTGATCAGCAGCACAGCAGTGGTCAAAGAGGAAGCTCTATCTCAAGCCAGCTCAGACCTCTACAGGAAAACCAGCAAAGACTGTGAGCAAGGTGTGCCTTCCCCAGTATATGGTCCTTTTATCAATCTTTAGACCTCAGACATATATGAGGAAAGAAGAGGAGGAAGTGTCTTAAAACAAGCGAGAACCAGTCCAGATATAAAGTTTAAATGTTTCATTGTTAAAATATTAAATTTGTTTAAATATTTACCCAAGAGAGTCTAACTTTAGGCCAGAAATGACTTCGTTACTAGAAACGGGTCTTTCCAACATGAGCAAAAGCTAAACTATGTGGAACCAGTGTAATTTGAGTTCAAGTATGGAAAAATTAAAATTTTATATCTGTATAACCAAGTTGTGATTATAACATTGACTCAGCTTCAGTTATTGGCTAATATCCATAGTAAAATAAATAAATAAATAAAGATCACTGCCAGTATCTATCCAAATTTCTTCATGAAACAGTCCTAATAAATTTGCAAACAGACACTATTGATAATAGGGATTCAGATACATTCCAAGTTTCTGAAATTCTTTCTGAATCATGAAAAGTGGTATCATGTTCAGTGAGTTTGCTGTGTTAAGTGAATATTTCTATTCTATAATCATTGGAAATTGGTAATTCACATATTTTGTTAAGCAGAACATTTTTTTAAATGTAATATATTTCTCAGGAACTCTAATAGTAGTGATTTATTTTAGGGAAGATTGTTACTATTTTTAATACTATAATGATTCATGACAGAGCTCCAATGACCACTCAAAATTCAAAGATGACTACTTGTTCTTTCCAATAGTCTAGAACATCCTTATTTGCTATTTTTGCTCCTATAATATATTTCTCCATCTATTTCAGCCTCTCTCTCCTTTGTCATTCTTCCATCTATCTCAAACACACCTTCTCTCTCAATAATGCCTAATATAAAGTTGACCCTTGGTCTATACAGGTATGTGGTTCCAGGGAGATGGCTGTTGAAGAAGAACTGCATACTAAGGTTGCACAGAGTTCAGTGCCATATGGCAGATGCTTGACTCATTTTTCACATAATGCCATCCAACTTCCCCTAAAGACATACTGCCTTCCAACAAATTAAAACTTCACTTGATCACTACAATTGAACACATTCACTTTTACTTTGCTTTTGGGGCACCATTTGCTTTTGGGAGGAAGATTTTCACATAATTAAGGGCAGGGAAACATTAAGATCATATAATGATTTAAACACAACTGATGATAATGCAGGACTGACTAAGAGCTTCTCAGCTGAGCTGCAAAATACATATGTAGGAATTAAAAGTTTTTTGTTTCTGAAATTTCTTTTGATTTATTTACTCATTATTTTTGACTATGCTTGGTCAAGATTGCATGTAATAAATCTGCTAATAAGGTTGGCAGACTGCATTTTTATGAATATTGTCTGTGATAACCCATAACTCCCTTTTGGACCTCTCTTTAGGCTTGTCCTATCCTGTTTACACTATATTTATTATGATATTTTCTTATCTGCACCCCATATGCTAAGTTCCTTGTAATAATGACTTTTTTCTTTTTTAATCTCTGTCTCATCATATTATTCTACTGAGCATAATTTGTCCTTAACCAATACATTTTGAAAAAATAATGGAACAATGAAGCTTAAGTTGCTAAGGTGCTTTCAATTTAAAAATGCGTTTGCTCTGTGAAAGAGTGCTTTGGGAAAAGAAAAGACATGCATGAATTTGCAAGTGATTAATCACATGTCACTCTTTGCTTTCAAATTTCTTCCTAGGTAGGGGAAAAAAGGATGAAGTACAGAAGTCTGAGGACTTGATAGGGCTGTCCAAGGACATAAAAATTTGAGAGGAGAGATTGAGAGAGAGAGAAAGAGAGAGAGAGAGAGAGAAGGCTTCAACCGATATAATGGCTGAATCCAGACAAAGAGGAATTTCTTCTGATGGTAACTTGTGAGAACACCCTGGTGAGAAGGTTTGTGGGGACTTGTGGTGGGAGAATGGAGAAAGATAGAATTTAGATTATGGAAAAAAATCTGAAGGCTACAACCATCTTAAAATGGCAGGAGAAAAAAATGATACATATCTTAAAGACACAGTATGGAAATACAGTACGTGTATTAACACATACTATATTATGTGTTCTGTTACAGTAAATTAGTAACAGAAATTATATAGTAAGCAAGAAGGGTGTAAAGAGAGTGGAAATAGTTTTGATTTTTAAATATTTGCTACATTCATCTGAAAGTCAGAAGCAAAGCAGATTGTTGTGCTAAGTTCTGTACATATAGACTAGTTGTCAAGTTTTATATATGCTTATAATGGCTTCTCATTTCCTCATCTATGGAAAAGCTAACCAATGAGTGAGTTGATATAATAAAGTAATACTATTTAGATATTTCCCATGTCTTGGGAAGTCACCCAAAATCCCAAGCCAAAAGGATTAACTGTGAACATAAATCAGGCCACTCAGAAATCCCAATGATTACCAATACTCCTGTGTTAATCAGCTTTCCATTAATGTGAGAAATGCCCACAAAAATCAACTTAAAAAAGAAAAGAATGTCCAGGCATGAGGGCTCATACCTGTAATCCCAGGACTCAGGAGGCAGAAATTAGAAGGATTATAGTTTGAGGCCATTCTGAGTAAAAAGTTGGCAATATCCCATGTCCATCAACAAGCTGGTGTGATGTATACCTGAAATTCCAGCTAAAGAAGGCATAGGTAGGAGGACTGCAGTCTTAGGCTAGACCTGGGCAAAAACGTGAGATCTTATCCAAAAAATAACGGCAAGATGATGGGGTCATGGCTCAAAGGGTAGAGATTCTACCTAGCAGGCATAAGGCCCTGACTTCAAACCCAGTACCTCCAAAAAAAAAAAGGTGGAAAGATTTGTTTTGGTTTATGTTTTTGAGGTTTCTGTCCATGATTACTTGGCCCTGTTGCCTTTGGGCCTGTGGTGACACAGTATATGGCAGGAGCTTATAGTAGAGCACAGTTGTTCACCTCACGGTGGCAAAGAAACAGAGAGAAAGTGGCCAGAGTTCCAAAGTCCCCCTCAAGGGCACACCACTACTGACCAAATTTTTGCACTTGACATCATCTCCTGAAGACTCCACCACCTTCTAGTAGTCCCACAGGTTGGCAACCAATCCTTCAACACATGAGCCTTTGGGAGATGCTTCAGATACAAACTATAGTAACCATTACAAAAATCCACTTAAACCAGAGAAAGAACAGGCTCTTGGGGAATTCTTATATGTAGAGTAACTGAGTAGAATAGAATTGAGCCCCTGTAAAGGTGTTTTTGTGTGGGAACAACAAGGTCATTGAGCACGCAGCAGTCCAGGAAACACCATTAACACAAGACCCCTCCCTTTGGATTTGAATCTTCATGCCCTGCACTCTTTGGACCTCGTTTTATCCTGGAGAAGTGAAGATTGCCCTAGGTTTCTCCAGCAGGCTTTTCCTGGTTATCTCATATTTATTTTAAGAGTAAGATAGATAATGTTGGCAAATGTATTTTGCAAATTACAAGTTAAAATTTAAAAGGCAAGGTTGTACTGTTTAAAAATGAACTTTGAGGCTAGGCAAGCCTCTACCATTTGAGTGATGTCTCAGCTCCCACCTTATGAGTTCTTTGATGTCCAATCTGGGACAGCTACCATAGACAATTCCATTTCCACATGAGCTGTTGATAATCTCTTTCAATTTCTCATCTAAAGGTCCCTTGTGAATAAAAGGAATACAAATAGGTAAAGAAACTGTCAAAATATCCCTATTTGCAGACGACATGATCCTATACCTTAAAGACCCAAAAAACTCTACTCAGAAGCTTCTAGACATCATCAATAGCTATAGCAAGGTAGCAGGATATAAAATCAACATAGAAAATTCATTAGCATTTGTATACACTAACAATGATCAAACTGAAAAAGAATGTATGAAAACAATTCCATTTACAATAGCCTCAAAAAAAATCAAATACATAGGTGTAAACCTAACAAAAGATGTGAAAGACCTCTACAAGGAAAACTATACACTTCTGAAGAAAGAGATTGAGGAAGACTATAGAAAGTGGAGAGATCTCCCATGCTCATGGATTGGTAGAATCAACATAGTAAAAATGTCTATACTCCCAAAAGTAATCTACATGTTTAATGCAATTCCCATCAAAATTCCAATGACATTCATTAAAGAGATTGAAAAATCTACTGTGAAATTTATATGGAAACACAAGAGGCCACGAATAGCCAAGGCAATACTCAGTCAAAAGAACAATGCAGGAGGTATCACAATACCTGACTTCAAACTGTATTACAAAGCAATAACAATAAAAACAGCATGGTACTGGCACAAAAACAGACATGAAGACCAGTGGAACAGAATAGAGGATCCAGATATGAAGCCACACAACTATGAGCAACTTATCTTTGACAAAGGAGCTAAAAATATACGATGGAGAAATAGCAGCCTCTTCAACAAAAACTGCTGGGAAAACTGGTTAGCAGTCTGCAAAAAACTGAAACTAGATCCATGTAGAGGAGACCTTCTTGGGTGAGAGCTTTCCAGAAGGACTCAAGTTTAGCTACACAGTGTTTGACTCTCAGGAAGTTTTGTCAGCTTTTGCTACTAATCCTGCCTTCTCCTCCTACCTGTTGTTGAGACTCACATCACTAATTATGGCTTCATATAAGCCCTGAAATTCTTTAGAATGCAGGTGTTCTTTCTCTCTCTCTCTCTCTCTCTCTCTCTCTCTCTCTCTCTCTCTCTCTCTCTCTCTCTCCCTCTCTTTCATTTCTCAGGTGCTGGGGATTTAATCCAGGTCTTACATATGCTAGGCACACTGAACCACATCCCCAGTCCTCTAGAGCTCTCTTCTTATGAGTATATCCAGTGAGTCCACATGTTTCTGCATTTTAGCTCCCAAATCAAAAGTCAGTTTCAATTATGTGTTAACCCAGAGGACCCCAGACTCCATCAGAAGCATAAATTTGGCTTGAATTTGTTAGGGAGTAGGAAGAAGTAATTGAAGCACTTTTACTCTTGTGAATTCCATTCAAGGAAATCTCTCTTTCAATTAATTTCTCTTCAGAATTATTTTTAAGCCCTCTCTTTTATGGCCTGGATGTAGGTGATTCAGATTGATAAAGACTCAATAAAAGCCAACATCTTATTGAGTCTTACTTGGAGCATGTGGTCCTTTTCCATGTAGTCATCAACTGAGAGAAGCTTAGTCAAAATATTGAGACAAAAAGAAAAGGATCCAATTTACATTCTTTTATATATGCTTCCATGGCATTCTGGTCTTATTGCTCATAGTCACTATCAAAGCTATAATTTTACAGTTTTTGGCAGTCATTTTGGCCAACACTCTCTTAAAGAGTGTGGACCAAATCTGTTTTGTTTATGATTATATTCCTAAAGTCTTACACAATGTCTAGCATGAGGTATTTTTGAATTAATAATTGGATGAACTAATGACTAATTAGATATCTAGGTGACACTGATTGTTTTACTACTCCTTTCTTTTATAGACAAAATTCCTGTGTACTGCATACAAAACAAGGTTGACTTTTGATGAACTAAAGTGCAAACATCTTATGGCCTGTCAATTTTATTATAATTTTAGTAATCATTTTTGAGAAATATATCAAACATACATTTATCCACTAGGCAGAGTTAATGATTTCTTACTACTCAGGCACCAAGATGATGGAGAATGAAAAATCACAGCACTTAATTTATTTCAAGCATTTAAAGGCATGGATGAAATGGAAAAATAAATAATCAATTATAATAAAATGTGATCTATTTGTGAGGTGACTTTTTGGATGCCTGTGATGTTTCAGGCTCTTTGCCAATATAATTTCTTGTTTGGATTCTCACAACTGTTCTGAGTTATTCCTGATTATCCACCCCTCCCCCTTTTTCACAATGAGGAAACTGATACTCAGTGAATTTAAATCTTTGAAAAGTTAACACATAGTTCAGGCTTCAGTTTATATCATTTTAGAGCAAACTCTCTTTTCTCTATAACTTATTTCTCAGAACCAGAACTCTATCTCTCTCTGTGTAGACAGCAGCCCAAACTGATTAAGGTGCATTTGTGAGAACAGTGATATTAACAACAGCAACTCTATTATTTATTTACCATATCTGTTGTATCAGCCATTGTTAACTCTTTTTTCATGAAACTAATTTTGTCCTAAAATAATGAAGATACTGCATTATCATTCTTTTTTTGCATAATGGGGTAGTAAGGTTTAAGTGCCTTGCACAAAACCATACAAGCAGTAAGAAGCAGAGTTAGAATTTGAGATCAGTTATGATGATTATAAATCTATGCTCTTAAAAATTTTTAAATGACTTAATTTTCTTTTTTTTGCATTAACATGGGCCAGATGACTATATCCTGACTGATGACAAGCAGACAATAGCCTTCAGGAACTTCAAACCATACTGCATTTCAAAGCTAAAATTTGAAAACCTATTTCCCCTTGGCTCCATATGGACTCCTGGGCCTTCAGCATCACTAAAGATATGTTTTGTATCTTACACTCTGTCAGGATGATTCAGACAATATTTACCACTAATCAACTGGTGTGGAGAAATCCAAGTGCTCCCTCTGGGAAACTGTGGTTAGTATGAATATTATCAGCAAGGACCTCAAAGGCCTCTTGTGCTCCTGTTTCTTCAACCAAAACTCATTCATCCATGGACCAATCTGCTCCTAAATTTGTAAACAGCTGTCCAGTAATAAACTCACCGAAATGAATAATATTTCTAAGCAATTGCAAGCAGTTTCACAAATGCTTTTATTGTCATCTTCCCCATCTCAGTGGTACTCACAAGCTATTAAGGCAACGAAAAGGGAGAATAACACGTTTTACAGATGTAAACGTGGTGACTTACAATTCAAGGTTCTAATCACCTTTTGGGCTCTTATAACATCTATTTGTCTTTCTAATTTAGATTGTGTGTCTCTTGAGCCCTAATCACATATTCTTCATGCCTGGTACAGTGCCAGCTCTGTCGGTGCTAACCAAATGATTAATCTTCATAATGATAGCTTGCAGAGGTAGACTCACAATTATTGAAGGGCACCTTGACATCCCAGCAAAGTTTATTTTGAAAAAATATGTGTGTATGGCAGATGACAATGGTTGAGGAAGGCAGACTATCTTACTAGTTAGATTCTTAGTTTTTGGTCTAGAAAGAAAAGCTTCTGTTAAAGTTTAACAATTATTTATGTTTCTATGCTCCATGTACTTTCCTTTCAGGGATGTAATATAATTTGAAATGTTATTAGATTCCAATGTACAATATTTGGTGTATCTTTCTGTTTCATACCATTTTTTGTAAATTAGATAATGAAAAACGAAATTCTTTCTTATAAAATAGTGCCACTGGCCTAGTAGTCAGAATAATAGAATTCCAGCTCAGTTCTTTGTCCTTATCTACTAATAGCACATTCAGACAGTATTTATATAT
Organism: Castor canadensis; assembly: GCF_047511655.1. NCBI lineage: Eukaryota > Metazoa > Chordata > Mammalia > Rodentia > Castoridae > Castor > Castor canadensis. The sequence continues at coordinate 75,045,145 of NC_133399.1, read as the reverse complement.
TTTAGAGATTGTGGTAGAAGAAAGAGGGACTTTGTATTCATGTCTGGCCACCACAAAGTAAAGATCCATAGAGTACACCTGTCTAATAAGCTTATAACATGTACACATAAATAAACTGTACAAAGGGTAGGGGGGAATATTTAAGCTCTCCAAGCCCAATTTTATTGCTTATGTAATAAAGATACTAAAAATAACTTCTGGGACTTTTGACAATTAATGTATTACCTGACATAGACCAAGTGCCCAATAAAAGTTAATTTCCTCTTTTTGCCATTCCCTCTGTCTTTGTACTTTTCATTCTAATAGTCTCATGTAGTCTGTACATATTTCTATAGTATTTAAAACAAACCTTCACAGACCAGATTTCATCAAAATTTCTATTGTTATAAATTTAGAAGTGGTGGGGTTAAAGTGATCATATGTCTAGACAATCCTTTATTATTAGCAGTAGGCTAATAGCCTATTGCTCTACTGGAAGTCACATTTAAATGAAGATAATAAACACCCATGCTGAAATGCAACAATGGCACCAGAAGTAGATGCAACAGGAGGAAAAGGGGTAATATTATAGAAGGTCATAAGGAAAGCAGCTTGTATATTGTTTTTTCAAAATTTCCTCACATAACAGGGTACTGTTTCAGGGCAGTGGGTGAATTCGATTCCATTCAGCTCACACCTAAGTGTGCCTACTGTGCATGGTGCATGGAATTAGTGTTGCATACCCAGGATTAATTTAGTCTGAATAACACCAAAGGTAGTGAATTAAGAGGAGATTTCTAGGGCATAGGATAGAAAACACAGGAATAACCTTATTTATTCAAGGCCTACATGAGGTGTGTAGAATCTGAAAATTGTGGCAGCAGTGGTCACACATACAGAATATGGGTGAGTAGAAATTAAATTTCACTAATTTGTAGCGTTTTCCAGTCCAACCTTGATACAGATCTATGATAAGCGTACGAAATATGCAGTATAAAACAGCAAAAGGATTACAGGGTCAGAAGTAAAGAATGTTTTTTATAAATCCAATCTCAACTCTTTGGGTTTTTTTTTTTTTTTCATTTTTTATTGTTTTGCTGGGTGAGGGTACATTGTGGCATTTACAAAAGTTCTAATATATCATACTTGAATGCACCCTCTCCACCATCCTCCTTCATACTCCTCTCCCCCCATTCCTGGAATAGTTTTGAGAGATATCATTTTTCCATTTACATACATGTGTACATAGTATTTGTACTATATTCACCCTTCTTCACTATTTCCCCACCTCCTTCCTCCTCCCACTAGACCAACCCTCCCAGGCAGGACCTGTTTTTCCCTCCTATTCTCTGATTTTGTATAAGAAAAGAAGAAGAAAACAAAACTGACATTTTTGATTGTTTAAGATAGGTACACAGGGAGTTTCCTTATGTCACTTCCATGTTTACATGTATTAAGCACAATTTGGTTCATCTCCTCTATTTTTCTTCTTTCTACCTTAGTCCCTTTTTTATGGTGGTTTCAACCAGTTTAAAAATTAATAGTGGTTGTATTTAGATATAAAATGGAGTTTTATATTAAAAAAATAAAATTCTATATTCATGCTTATACAGAGAACATCAACCATATTCACCTTTTTAATTTCCTTCTGCCCCCTCATAAGTGACCTCTCTTAGTGTGACCTGTTTTTTGTAGTAATGCAATATTTATATTAGATCTATATTCAACATATGAGAGAAAATATGTGGCTTTTGGACTCTTGTACCTGGCTAACATCACTTAAGATGATGTTCCCCAGTTCTATACATTCACCTACAAATGACAAAATTTCATTTTTTTTTGTGATTGAATAAAATTCCATTGTATATAAATACCATATTTTCTTGATTCATTCATAAGTAGTGGGACATCTTGGCTGTTTCCATAGCTTAGCTATTGTGAATAATGCTGCAATAAATATGAGTGTGCAGGTGCCTTTGTTGTAACCTGAATACTTATATTTCTTTGGGTATATCCCTAGGAGTGGAATTGCTGGGTTATATGACAGTTCTATTTTTGTTTTTTGAGGAGCCTGCACACTGTTTTCCATAGTGATTGTACTACTTTATATTCCCACCAACAGTGCATGAGGGTTTCTTTTTCCTCACATCCCAAACTCAACATTTGTAAGATATGTCACCTTGTGCAATACACTCAATCTATTTGAGCATTAATTTTCTTAGATATAAAATGGACTTACTAATTCTTGATCTGTTTCACAATGGAATAATTGTTAGAATAAAAATAGTCAATATGTTTTGAAATGTTGGATTATCTAAATACTAGCCATTATTATAGATGTTCTTAAGGTTAATATCAAAGAGATTTTCCTGGAAGCCCTTGGATAGTTAATGGTTGTAGCATTTTTCCTTCTTATTCTCAGATATAGGAGAAATGATAAAGGATTATTTTAGGTTTGCCTTTTATTCAGTTTTTTTTTCTGTGTGTTTGATCATCTTAAAGTCAAAAGAAAAAAGAGTGTGGTGAAACCTTAGATGATTATTTTATGTGTCAGTGGATTCTAGAAATGAAAAATTTTTAATAAAAATTGCTATCTGAACACACTTTGAGGGGGCTTAACAGAGAAAATGCCTTTGACTTCTTCATCAATGAAGCATATATCTTTTAATATTTGGCCTTAATTGATATTTTAAACACTTAATAGAGACTCTCAAATATGTTTGCATATATTCATTGTGAAAGCAGCACCATTAGGCACCATGTGAAGAGAAAGGAGTGGGGAAAGCATGTTGTTAATAACGGTACAGATAAGAGCTTTCTAGAGTTTTGATTAAGCATGTGATAATTCCAAGTGAGACATTTACTGTATTACAAAGATAAGTTCTGCAAAAAGTTTTCCTCCATAAAAATAGCTGCCAACCTCATTTTGCTAAATCATTTATGTAGCTTCAGCCACAAAAAAAAGAAAGGATGCTGGCATGTTGGTAAAGGGAAAACACCAGGGAAGTTGTGCCACCTTTCTTGTAAGTAAGTTAGGAGGAAAACATACATCTTCAGCTACTCAGGGATAAATATTCTCATTTCTTTTTCTGCCTTTAGGTCAATAATAGAATGTTGTCCTGTTTCTTTCTGCATCATTCTTTGGCTATTCCAGATAAGAGAAGGAAATTTAAGGAAATGTATGACAAAATGGTAAGAAGGAAAATGGGAAAAGATGTATATTGATTTTTTAATATTGTTGAGATGTGTTAGGGAGTATGCAGAAGGAGAAGAGAGTAGATAGATGGAAATGTGAATAACACTGATAGTACAGAGGATATAGAGAAAGAGAAGACACGAATGAGATTGAAAGGGACCAAACTGATTAGAACAAAATGCTAACCATTTTGGTTGGCAATTCAGAGCTCATTGGTATCTGAAGTCAAACAATTTTTTTTCTGCTTCTGCTAACAGTCTAAACCTCTGGTTATGGTTTCTCTGAAATAACTGAAGTAATAGGTCTAATTCATAGAAGAGGCCAGCAAGGTTAACAAATTATAAAGTATTAGGTATATATCTTAGGAACATAAGTTTTTTTTTTTCATGCAACCCTGCTCTCTTATCAAAACCTATTCTAGGAAATGATCTGCTGTAGTCATTCACTTTGAGATGAACATGATTGATAAGTGTTAAATATCCATGTACTTTGTTTTTATTTTGTTTGTTTTGCACATTTTTAGGGAGAGGTAGATGAATACATTTAATGTTAGAATTCCATGTATGGATACTATTGTTGAATAAGTATATACCTCTAAAAGTATATCTGGTGGAGAGAGAAAATTATGTAGTAGTTCAAGAAATGAACTTTGAATTTGCCTTTGGGCAACATAAATTTCCCTGAGGCTGTTTGTTTAATGTAGAAAATGGGAGTAATAATAATTGCTACCTTATAGACAGATTTACAAAATTTCCTAAAAGAAGTTTCTGTACGAGAAATCATTCAATATATTGTATTACTATCATTATCATTCTCCAGTTCATTTTGACTATGAGCATGAAACTATAACCTGGATATTCACAGTTCCTTAGTTTCTTAGCCAAGTTTTGATAAGGCAGATTCAGACCTAATAGTACAGAATCTTACAAGATTGTTCTCCCTTATGTTTGAAGGAGAATAGATAGGAGGGAGAGTTTGGTCCCTAAATCCGACCACTCACACTTTCTTTCCTCTGAGGCTGCCTATCAAGAGAGTGGTCCACATGTAAAGTAATACTCACTGAGACACTGACAGTTGATTTCTGGCTGAATACGTACTTTGGAAGGCCTCCTGGCTGAGGTTGCATTTGAGAACCTGGTTTTCTCAAGGTGGCCCAAATAACAATTCTTTCTTCATCTTCCCTCCCCTAAATCCAAGGTGCTGGAATGAGGACATCAGTTCTGATTTTCCCTCCCAGCCTCAACCGAGAAGCTGGAAAAGAATGGGGGAAGATTGGAATTTCTAGGTTAGTCTTTAGAGAAGAGCCTCTACCTGAAATTCATTAGTTCACCACTGACAGATCAGTGCCAGAATGACAAGTTCTGAGTATCAAAGTGAGTCATACAGCAGGAAGTCCATGTAGGGTGGGAGAGTTTAAATGTGGGAGACAGGATGGACTTGCCTTTAAAACTCAGTAACTGAAATGGATTTCTCCTATAGGTAAAAAGTTTGGATTGAGTTTAGGAAAAATGGGAAGAAAGTGTTAGAAACATGGGGGCAGAAGTTGTCTCCTTTATAGAAAAAAATGTAAGATTTAGAATGCCTATCAATCTCAGAATCTGAATGGATCATTCAAAAACAACTGAGTCAGGCTCTAATACTATAATTATTTTAGATGGTTTCATCACTCTGATGCCACCTCATTGCTTAGAGAAAAATTTCCCTTAGTCCCCATTAATTCCAAAGACACTAAATAACTTGTTTAAAAAATAAATTTGGTACAGGGACTATAAGAACACAATCCTGCTTTTAGTAACTATAACTCTAAGTTTTGTGTTTTAATAAAGACTTCAGCTGTTTTTAAAAAATAAAATAAAATTGATAATAATAGTGGAACATTGTTGTAAAATGGAGACTGTCTGGTAGTGGATCACTGTGAAGGGAAAGGAGAGGTTCAGGGAGTGAAGAGGATCAAAGTATATAACATATATATATATGAAGGAAACATAATGAAACCCACCAGATACTGCTTGAAAGATGTGAAGAGGAAGGAGATGGTTAAAGAAATATAATAGAGGTGGTGAATTTGTTCAAAGTATACTGCATTCATCTATGGAATTATCACTGTGAGACTCCCTTGTACTATTAATGTATGCTAACAAAAACAGAAGTGAATTAAAAAATAACTTTGGACAAAATGAAGAATCGATAATAGGAGCAACATAAATGAAGAGGTAGTACTAGATAATGAATAACTTATTGTATTTTCTGTGCAAGGTACATAAGATAAAATTATATAAATCTATAACAATTCTATGACAAATAAACACATTCAACAAGTTAAAGACATTGAGAGAACATTATTTGATTGTCATTATATATAGATAATTTGGTGTTGTTTACAAAAAATATGATAGAAAACACTGGGATATATTATTAATAGTAATTAATGTCATTACATGCACTATATAAAAATTACAAATCATTATTGAAACAATAAATCAAATTTACAATACTCTCTAATTGGAGTAACTAATACATGGTCTATTTTCCTCTCTTACCTTACTAAAATATGATCACTATCAAACTCTTCAGAGAAATTTCTCTGCAATTAGCATTTCAGTGACGACTTTGAGCTTTTATAAGGTCATATACTCATTTTTCAAAGGAAAAAGTTATTTGCACTGTGTAAAAAAAGTCTGTTGAGAAAATAAACCTCCCATAGGCATAATTTTAATTTCAAAATGCTAAAATACCCAGACAACAATCCTAGCTAGTATTAAGAAAAATCACATTGTACAAGGAATTATCACCCACAGAGGAATGAGGATTCTGAAGGCCATTTGCAAGGCAGGAGCAGCATTGTTGGGGAGGGGTAACCTCAAGGGATGGCTAATATGCAAGGACCAGAGGAGTCTTTCTGTTAAAATACAGGACAGAGTAGAGCAAAATTGATTCTCCTGTTTTAGCTGCAATCAGAGTGAAGGAAAAAATTAAAGGGCATTTGAAAAGCTGAAGGAAGATCTTAAGACAGAACAAGGAGAGAGTAAAGCTTTTGTTTCTTAGTGATATTTGCTCTCATTTATACATATTCTGATTAATACAAACAACGTGAATAATTAGTGACATGAAAGTGGCTAATTCTCCTGTTAAGTAGTGTGCAAATATAAACATATTCACAGACTGATTCTCTTTTAATTCATTCTATTAACAGGTCAGGTTTTCCTTTTAAAAAAGTTTTATTGTAGGTATGAGCAATTATCATCTAAGTAAGTTTGCTCAGTTTATTCTTTCAATTAATCCATTCAACAAATATTCACTGACTACCTCTCATTTAGTAGACATTAAGATATTTACTATTGGCATAATAGTGACTCAACAGATAGATGATTCCTCCTGATACTCATTTATTGGCAAAGAGAATTCTTAAAAATGAAGTAATCAAGTGAAGAGTAATAAGTATTCACACATTTTTGGGACATGTGCAAGATGGTTTCTAACGTTAATGGACTCAAAATGTCCTTTCCATGTTTGAAGTCTGAATTGGAGTTAAAGGAGGGAGGGAAGGTAATTAATTTATTTACAGGGTACAAGATACTGTTTTAAACACTGTAGTAGATATGGTTATAAATAAGATAGTTTTACATTTATGGCACTTACAATTTAGTAATGATATTAATATTACCTAAATGTGCTGAGTGTTCATTATGTGCTAAGCATTGCCTTAAGAACCTTACATGTAATATTCCTTTAGCTCTCATCACAACTTCATGAAGTAGTCACTATTATTTGCCATTTACAGGTGAGGAAACATGTTAAGTAACTTAGCTAGGACAGACTTTAGAAATGAGTGTAAATGGAAACACAAGAGGCCATGAATAGCCAAGGCAATACTCAGTCAAAAGAACAATGCAGGAGGTATCACAACACCTGACTTCAAACTATATTACAAAGCAATAACAATAAAAACAGCATGGTACTGGCACAAAAACAGACATGAAGACCAGTGGAACAGAATAGAAGACCCAGATATGAAGCCACACAACTATAAGCAACTTATCTTTGACAAAGGAGTTAAAAATATACGATGGAGAAATAGCAGCCTCTTCAACAAAAATTGCTGGGAAAACTGGTTAGCAGTCTGCAAAAAACTGAAACTAGATCCATGTATATCACCCTATACCAAGATTAACTCAAAATGGATCAAGGATCTTAATATCAGACCCCAAACTCTTAAGTTGATACAGGAAAGAGTAGGAAATACTTTGGAGTTAGTAGGTATAGGTAAAAACTTTCTCAATGAAACCCCAGCAGCACAGCAACTAAGAGATAGCATAGATAAATGGGACCTCATAAAGCTAAAAAGCTTCTGTTCATCAAAAGAAATGGTCTCTAAACTGAAGAGAACACCCACAGAGTGGGAGAAAATATTTGCCAACTATACATCAGACAAAGGACTGATAACCAGAATATATAGGGAACTTAAAAAACTAAATTCTCCCAAAACTAATGAACCAATAAAGAAATGGGCAAGTGAACTAAACAGAACTTTCTCAAAAGAAGAAATTCAAATGGCCAGAAAACACATGAAAAAATGCTCACCATCTCTAGCAATAAAGGAAATGCAAATTAAAACCACGCTAAGATTCCACCTCACCCCTGTTAGAATAGCCATCATCAGCAACACCACCAACAACAGGTGTTGGCGAGGATGCGGGGAAGAAGGAACCCTCTTACACTGTTGGTGGGAATGTAGACTAGTACAACCACTCTGGAAAAAAATTTGAAGGCTACTTAAAAAGCTGGACATCGATCTACCATTTGATCCAGCAATACCACTCTTGGGGATATACCCAAAAGACTGTGACACAGGTTACTCCAGAGACACCTGCACTCCCATGTTTATTGCGGCACTGTTCACAATAGCCAAGTTATGGAAACAGCCAAGATGCCCCACCACTGACGAATGGATTAAGAAAATGTGGTATTTATACACAATGGAATTTTATGCAGCCATGAAGAAGAACGAAATGTTATCATTCGTTGGTAAAAGGATGGAATTGGAGAACATCATTCTGAGTGAGGTTAGTCTGGCCCAAAAGACCAAAAATCGTATGTTCTCCCTCATATGTGGACATTAGATCAAGGGCAAACACAACAAGGGGATTGGACTTTGAGCACATGATAAAAGTGAGAGCACACAAGGGAGGGGTGAGGATAGGTAAGACACCTAAAAAACTAGCTAGCATTTGTTGCCCTTAACGCAGAGAAACTAAAGCAGATACCTTAAAGCAACTGAGGCCAATAGGAAAAGGGAACAGGTACTAGAGAAAAGGTTAGATCAAAAAGAATTAACCTAGAAGGTAATACCCACGCACAGGAAATCAATGTGAGTCAATGCCCTGTATAGCTATCCTTATCTCAACCAGCAAAAACCCTTGTTCCTTCCTATTATTGCTTATACTCTCTCTACAACAAAATTAGAAATAAGGGCGAAATAGTTTCTGCTGGGTATTGGGGGGGGGACAGGGAGGGAGCGGAGTGGGTGGTAAGGGAGGGGGTGGGGGCAGGGGGGAGAAATGAACCAAGCCTTTTATGCACATATGACTAATAAAAGAAAAAAAAAACAATAAAACACACACACAAAAAAGAAATGAGTGTAAGTCATCCTGTTCCAAAGTCTGCTTTCCTCAAAATTATTTTATTGTAAGAAAATATAAGGATGTGTATTGAAAGCTGTTGAAAAATGGGGGCTGGGAGGTAAAGGAAGAAGGGGGAGAAATGGACGGGATTGAATGGACAAAAGTAAAGTACACTCACAGTGGAAATACATTGAGAATTATCAATGTGAATCCTCCTCTGTATAATGAATGTATCCTAATAAAAAATTAAAATTCCTTAATTCCAAATAACTGCAATACCAGGGATCATAATCTATTATAAAAACATCATATTACTCTTATTACTGTGAGCACAGCAGAATACCTCAGGTTCTGATGTACTTTTTTTTTCTTTTGGTGGTGGTGGTGTAGGAGTTTGAAGTCAGGGCTGTTCACTTGAACCATGCTTCCAGCCCTTTTGGTTACTTTGGAGAGAGGGTCTTGCTTTTTGCCTGGGCCAGTTTAAACCACAATCTTCCTATTTTAAGCTTCCTGCCATTGCTGGAATGACAAGTGTGTGCTGTGGTGCACAGCTATTGGTGGAGATGGGGTCTTATCAATATTCTGCCTGGGTTGGCCTTGAATGAGCATCTTCCTGATCTCAGCTTCCCTAGAAGCCAGGATTATAAGCATAAGCCACCAGTGCTTGACTCCTCATGGATTTTTTATAGATGTGTTAGAAAATACACAGTGTCTTCCTTGAAGAAAAGTATTTCTCTTTGATTGAAAGAATACTCAGAGGGGAGAAATGACCCAAGCCTTGTATGCACATATGAATAATAAAAGAAAAATGAAAAAAAAAAAAAGAAAAGAAAGAAGACTCATAGCCTCTGGATTCCCAAAGGAAGATGAATGTTCTTATTTCTCCTGGTGGAAGTTCTCTCTCTCTCTCTCTCTCTCTCTCTCTCTGTACAAGGTTGGGTTTCAGGGGTAACCTGGCTGCACCAAACTATTCTCAGAAAGCTTGTCTGCATCTGTAAAAAAGCTTGAATATTACTGGTTGACATCTCAAAGTGATGCTATATAAAACAAAAAAGAATTACTTTCCATTGAACATGTCCATGGTTGCTCTATCTCTGCCTCTACAGTAGTATCTACTTACCACAGATTCTGTACTGCTGAAATTTAGACAGAGTTGCATCATAAAGACTCACAATTTAATTGAGACTACAAAGGCTGGTAAGGGGATCTTCCAGTATAATTTTCAATTGTGTCATAACATAAAAATATCACATAAACATCCAAAAAGATAGATGGACATATAGTCTTAAAATATTTTCTATGTTGAAAAATATATTTATAAAATTATTAAATCCAAAGAAGAAGCTATTTAAATCCAATTAATTTCACAAAATTTTGTTTATATTTTACATAAAAAACTACCAAAATTGTTTTAAAAATTAATTTAAGAAATTCATTTTAGTTTTTAAAAACAGTCTGAGAACAAAAATGATGAAAATTAAAGACAAAGATTTAAAGGATCTTATTCCTTTAAATTAATTTCTTCTGTAGAAAAATGGTCAGTTATTTGTAGGTAAGGGAGGGGGCAGGGGTAAGTGGGGAGAAATGACCCAAACATTGTAGGCACATATGAATAATAGGAAAAAAAAAGAAATTTAGAAAACTAAAAAGTGAGGAAAAATTCTATTTTCTAGAGGGAAAAAGATCACATATAGTCCTGGAGAGAAGAGTAGCTTTGATTTTGATTTTTGGAAACATTTGTGAGTCTACTACTGTCCAATCAGCCTTGTCTTACTCTGAAATTTCCCATTTCTCTTTCTTTGTGTTGAAGATCTCACCTTCTGTGGTTACTTCTTGAATGTTCCTCCAATCACTATCTTTAAACAATTCATGTATCTGGAAATACAGGTTATTTAGTGAAATACAATCACAACAGAAAGCTTTGATACCCTACATCAAATGGAAACTAATTTAACTAAACCATCTATGCTACACATTAATATTAAGCAATTACATTTAATGGAAGCACTGTGAATATGTTAATTGCTTTCATTAAAAAACTGATTTCCTTAATTACTTTCTAAGCAAATATTCATTACTAAACTATTTAAGAATTTGCAATACTCAAACTCGCTAGGTAATGGGGATGTCAATTTAAATTAAATACTTATTTTTTTAAAATCTGTTTTGCATTGCAATTTTAAAATTATTTATAAAACCCAGAATAAAATATGATTTCAGACTATTTTGTTTTGAACAATGTCATAAATTGTATAGAATGAAAACAGTATCTCTCCTTTTTCATTCTGAAATAATCAGGCTTCTGAAGGCACTGTTTTCTGTGTTCCAAAGAAAAAGGTCTTCTCTCTCATCACAACACCTTTTATTGAAGAGAGTGTCCTTTTCCTATTCTGCTCCATGGTTTCAATTTTGCCAAGCATTTATGGTAGCCATTCAAATTCTAGGAGTTGAAAGGCTTAGGAGTATATACAATTTTCGTTATCTCCAGTTTTTTAGTGCAAGAGTGACACTAGCTTCTATGAAATTTTGTAAATTTCCTCAAGTGAGGATTCATGAGGAATAACATATATCATAAAATACAAAAGATAGAGCTAATACAGAATCTATTTTCCAAATGCTCTTTGACTTAAATGTTAAAGTGTAAATGTTCAGTATTATTTATTTATTTATGACAAATTATAATCGTAAGTGATTCTGAGGGATATAGTACTGTTATGTTGTACATATACAGTGAGGAGTAATTAAATTAATTAACATATCCATCACATTAAATACTGGTTCCTCCTGTCTAGATGCCTTTTTTCCCTTTTAGTAAAATCTCACCAGTTTCCCCACTCCTCAGTCTCTGTTAACCAACATTCTCTTTTTTTGCTCTGTTAAATTCAAACATTTTAGATTGTAGATCAATGAGAATATACTTTTATTTATTTATTTTTTGTAGTTTTGTGCCTAGCTTTTTTCATTGGCGTAATTTCCTCCAGGTTCATCCATGTTGTCACAAATTTCTTGTTTTTAAAATCCAAATGGTATTTCATTGTGTGTCTATAGCACATTTTCTTTATGGATGCTTAAGTTGATTCCATACCTCAGGTATCATAAGCAATATCATAAACAAGGAATATGAGAGCATAGATATCACTTTGGCATCACTGGATCATGTGGTAGTTTGATAGTTACTTTTAGAGAAATTGTCATACGGTTTTCCACATGGCTGCACTAATTCACATTCCCGCTAACAAAGGTACAAGGATTCCTCTTTCTCCACATTCTCATCAACATTGTTATCTTTCATCTTTTTGATAATAACCATTTTGAAAGCTAAGAGGTGGTATTCTGATGTATTTTGCAATGTACTAATTATTATTAGAGTTAAACATTTTTTATATTCATTGACCATTTATTTGTATGTCTTCTTTTGAAAAATGTCTATTTAGATCCTTTGTCCGTCTTTAAATGAAGTTGGTTGATTTTCTGCTCTTGAGGTTTCTAAGTTCAGTGTGTATTTTGTATACTAGCCGCTTACCAGATATGCTCTTTTGTCATTCTATTAACTGTTTCTTTTTCTGTGCAGACCCTTCTTTGTTTAAAATTGTCCCATTTGTACGTTATTACTTTTGTTGCCTCAGTTTTGAAGATCAGCTCCAAAAGTTTTGCCAGACAAATGTCATATACTTTTTATAGCTTCAGGTATTATTTTTAAGTCCTTTAAGCCATTTTGGGTTGACTTTTATATACGGTATGTGATAAAGGTCCAACTTCATTCTTCTGCATGTGCAAATCCAGTATTTCCAACACCCTTTATTAAAGAAAGTGTCCTTTTCCTATTTTGTATTCTTGGCACTTTGATTAAACCAATTGCCTGTAAACACATGGGGTCCTTTGTAGGTCTTTCTGCTCTTCCATTGGTTAGTGTTTCTATTTTCATGCCAACATTGTGCATTTTTAATTACTGTTGCTTTGTAATATCATTTGAAGCCAGTTGGAGTAAGGTCTCCATTTTCATTCATTTTGCCAAATATTACTTTGGATGATATTTTGGATTCTTTTGTGGGTCTACAAGAATTTTATGGTATATCCATTTTATTTTTGTGAAGAATGTCATTAGCATTTTGATTAGGATTACCGCTGTAAAGGTTTAGGCTATTAGAAGTGAGAGTGCTATGAGTATTTTTATACAAGTTTTTATCTCCAGTGTTTTAATTTTTTCTGGGTAATCCTTAGGAACGGAATAACTGGATCATAGGATCAACATGAAACTTTTTAAAGAGCTGTCTGAATGTTCTCCAAAGTGGCAATGCCCTCTTACATTGTCAGGATTGCATGAAAGTACTAGTGGCTCCATCCCTTCTCCAACACGTATGGTCAGAAAACAAGGAAACAAAAATAGCCATTCGAATAGATATCTAATAGATGTGGTACTGGGGTTTAGAACCCAGGACTTCATATTTGCTAAGCAAGCTCTCTACCACTTAAGCCACACCCTGAGCCATTTTGTTTTTGTTATTTTTTTCAAATAGGGTCTTGGATTTTACCCTTTCTGGTCTGGACCAGTATCCTCCTATTTATGCCTTCTGTGTAGGTGGGATGACAGCCATGTGTCATCACTTCCAGCTTACTAGCTGAGATGGAGGTCTCACCAACTTGTTTGCCAACACTGGTCTGGAATGGTAGTCCTTGTGATATCTGTCTCTCAAATAGCTAAGATTATGGGCATCAGCCATGGCACACAGTTTATATTTTAACCTTTTAAATGTCTCTTAAAGAGCAGAACTTTTCATTTTTGATAATCATTTCAGCTTTGGATCATCACTTTGTCACCTCTAAAACATTAGTGCCTTATTCAAGTTCACAAAGGTAGTTCCCTATTTTTTCCCCCCAGAACTTTTAAGGCATTCAGCTTCATTACCCAGAGGAGGAGGGAGAGCAAAGTTCATGGAAAAATGGTACAATGAGTCATATCTGGCTGAGTCTTCAAAGCACAAAGGAGAGAGGTGCTGGGTTATGGATAGAACAGAGACCTTTTGAAAAACAATCAAGAGTACTCTGGCAATGTGTCAAGAACTCAGAAAACATTTCTCTGATCATATGATCCCATTAGGAAGGTTACTCCCATGGCCTGGGAATTCACATTCTCCAAAGATCTATTAAAATGGCAGAACTATAGTCTTTAAGGAATCACAAAGGCTAAGACAACAAACATCTCTGCCTTACTTGGTATGAGCTGAGATCTGAGGGTAAGCAGGTGCTCCTAATGCTCAGACACTCAGCCTATTCCAGGAGTCCCAAGAAGGACCTAGAATTTCCTGCTTGCTCTGTACTACACAAATTTTGTGCTAAAGAAATTAAAGAAATGCAGTATCTTTTGTGTCTAATAGTTATGACATTGGAACTAACAAACAATATGCTATAGGAATTAATTCCAAATTTCAGTTTCTTTTTATTCTTCTTCTTGGAATGGTGGTTCAGTCTAATCCTACAATTTATGCTGATCTGGGAGCAGGGACCTGGAAAAGGTGTCACTTTCAATGCAAAATGTTGTCTCATTGTTTTCTTCAACTTTGCTAAAGATGTCTCCCTGAGCTTTCTGTGTTCACTTTCTCAGGCAAGAGATGAGCCATTCTCTCAGTGAACTCACCTATTTGTGAGTGTGTATTGTGTGAAGTTTGTAATAGTTTGTATTGCAGAGCAATTCACTCTAGTAAACAATTTCAAAGTTGCTGTGTTTACTTTTCTTCTTTTTTTTACTAGTTTTCTGAGCTTTCTGTGTTCACTTTCTCAGGCAAGAGATGAGCCATTCTCTCAGTGAACTCACCTATTTGTGAGTGTGTATTGTGTGAAGTTTGTAATAGTTTGTATTGCAGAGCAATTCACTCTAGTAAACAATTTCAAAGTTGCTGTGTTTACTTTTCTTCTTTTTTTTTACTAGTTTTCTGAGTTAATTATTATTATTATTTAATTTTTTAATTTTTTTATTATTCTTACATGCATACAATGCTTGGGTCATTTCTCTTCCCTGCCCCCACCCCCTCCCTTACTACCCACCCCACCCCCTACCTCTGCCCCCCACCCCTCGATACCCTACAGAAACTATTTTGCCCTTATCTGAGTTAATTATTTATGGTACAGAAAAATTAAAATTGTATATGCAAGCAATTCATTCCTTTACCTATTATTTTTCTT